>NC_061833.1:10873042-10883042 GCF_019202785.1 Penaeus chinensis
GTATATATATGTATACACACATATATAAATATGTATTCAAACACACACACACACACACACACACCGCCGTGTGTCGCGGTGGCCGTAAAAAATGCGCTCTGACTGCTGACTCGAGCATAGAAAACGACATATCGTCTTGAGAAGTCAAGCGCATGTGTCGTAGGGGAACAAGTGTGAACGTGCCGAACCGCGGTTGATTAGGAAGGGCATCCAATCAGGCAAGGGTGGCAAAGCCATATAACCTCTCGATAGTGAATTGAGATATGTCCTGCAGTGGAATAAATAACTGTATAAGTTTATATATATACATACATATATATATATTCATATATATATATATATATATATATTTATGCACACACATTTACACACACACACACACACACACACACACACACACACACACACACACACACACACATATATATACATATATACATATATATGTATATATGTATACATATATATACACGGATACATACATACATACACACATACATATATATATACACACACACACACACACACACACACACACACACACACACACACACACATATATATACGTGATAGAATAACCAACAAATAAGGAACTAGATTTAGTATCAACACTGAAGAGTGTTTTACCATTCATGTATATATACATACATATGTATATATATATATGAATATAACTATATATATATTAATAGATAGATAGATAGATAGATATAAATATATGGAAATCAGTAAATAGGTAGATAAAGAAATACCGAAAAAAACATGAATAATCAACGTACATTTCCCTTTTCCTTGTTTTAATAACTCTCGGCGGTCTGCCAATAACTTTGCTGTCAGATATACTTGATATACTTGACATTTTTTCATAGGAATCTTATCACTAATGACAGATTTTAAAGGTCACTATTTTTATTCATTCATTAATATTTTTAATAATATTTTTCTGTTCTTTGTTCTGAATATGTTTATTAGTGAAGATATTTTCTGTTATTTTTTTTCCCCTCCTTAAAGTTTCTTGTGAATATCTACCTTTGTATTTATATGAATGTGCTTGCGAAGCTGTGTGTGCATCCAAGCAGAAATAGTCGAAAGTCATGTAATGTCATAGCGGTTCCCAAGACGGAGGAGCCACGTAAGAATGAGGTATGCCGGGAACAAGACAGATGACGCGTCCAGCAAGAAACGAATTGTGAGGGCTGTGTGATTCGCTTTTACTAGATTAAAAGTGTTTAAGACTGGCTTGTTTATGTCTCTGCTCCAATGGATTAAATAATGGGAAATGCGCATGGACAGGTATTGTTGGGCTTTACATGGTTAACACAAAAACAAAAACGGAAATGATTTGATGGTTGAATTGCCGCGTTTTACTTCTGCCCCCAAAGGAAAGAGCTGCTTCCCCAAATGAAACATGGCACGCTAGTTCGACCCTGTCAGAAGATTCGTCGTATTTTCGAGCAGGAATATTCAGTCAAATATTACGTCTGAGAATATAAGCGAATGTAATAAACATTACATTTCGAATATCAATGGATAGCATTTACTTCACTGCTACAGAAGTGCGGTTCCATCTGTAGTGTTCTTGGTTATGGTTATGGTCAATAGTCACCACTAGAATATAACTAATCCAAAGACATTTTTACTATGTGTGGGTTTCCTCTCATTGTTTGAAGTAACGTGAAAGCAATCGTCCATCAGGACTGGAATACCTGTCAGATAATACAATCATAAAAAGAAAAAGGAAAATAATTGATAAAAAGCGGCTTCACGCTGTCCTTCCGCTCGACATTCCCTTCAAGTGTCACTTTCACCCGGATATGATAAGGCCTCAGGGTCGATGAATTGATTGAAAGCTTCTCCGAGAGCTCCGACAATTACTGGGGCCTCTTACACACATACATACATGCAAGTGTGTGTGCACACACATCCGCACATGGAAGACGCACACTCACACACGCGCGCGCGCGCGGATGTGCGTGTGTATATATATAAACATATATGCATATATATGTATATATATACACAAATTTATCCATATGCATATATAAATATACATACATACATACGTGTATATATATACACATACATATATATACACACACAAACATGTATACATGTATATATATATACACATACATATATATACACAAATATGTATACGTGTGTACATATATATACACACACACACGTGTGTGTGTGTGTGTGTATGTATACACACATGTATGTATGTATGTATATCTATAGCTACACACACACACACACACACACACACACACACACACACACACACACACACACATATATATGTATATTTATATATAAGTGTATATATATACATATATATACACATGTATATATAAAAGCATATACAAACCTACACGCACACACACACACAGAAACACACACACGTGCGCACGCGTATATATCCCAATACCCACGGGCATGACGTGTACGTATGTGCTTTGCCCACTGTGAGTACTTGTTTGATTGTTTTTACACATAGATGGTTACACTTGTACTAAGTCACCAATGAAACAGTTACGAATACTGCCTGTCTCACCCGTTTACCATTTTCTTTGATTTACAAAAATGTAATAATGTTTATAACATTAAAGTAATTATACTGTTTATAATGAAAATAACACCATCGATATTCATAGCACTACGTTTTTCCTGCCAATTCAAATCACGTAAGGTCACAAGGTCTACTAATTGACTCTTTTGTGGCTAAGCACTAGCAGAGCGATCTATACGGCATTTCACAAAAAAATATAGAAAATGAGCACAGCATTTCCCCCTATTTTCTATTGATTTTCCCCGGCGGTATTGGGATATACATATGTGTGCGTGTGTGTGTGTGTGTGTGTGTGTGTGTGTGTGTGTGTGTGTGTGTGTGTGTGTGTGTACACATGTATGTATGTATGTATATCTATATCTATCTATCTATCTATCTTTCTCTCTATCTATCTATATATACATACACACACACACATATATATGTGTCTATATATGAATATAAAAATCTATATGAATATATTTACATATATATGCACACACACACACACACACACACACACACACACACACACATACACATGTGTGTATGGAAGAGAAAACAAAAGTTGAATGGTATATAAACATTGTAGACAGGTTGGCAGATATATGGATGGATTTGACAGGTGAACACACATCTATGGATGGAAAGAAGTAGACAATGTTGATAAATAAATCAAACAATGCCAGTACATGGCATTCCTTCTACCTCTTTATTTACTCAGTTGGACCTACTTTTTGTGAGTTTATTGACGACTTATTAGATCAATCGCCTCTACCCAATGTTAGCGGGTCCTCCGCATATATATTTCTGTCCAGAGGTATATATAATATTACTTGAATGTGCTTGTTCATCTGTTTGCTTATGATAAGTCTCAATATCTACCTGTTGATGATAACTGTACTAACTGTACTTCACTTATTCTAATGAACTGTATGCTATCTGAAATCCCAGAAAATATAACTTGTGAGGGAACGAACGCTGCAAGGACGTCGCTTAACCACAATATATGATTAACTACTGGCGAAAAAGGAACCACCCTTTGGATCAGTCGCTCGTGAAAGGCTCCTGACGGAAGGTGAGACACAAAGGGCCGGTCCATCCCAACCATCCCTTTAGGACAAGAGCTCGTAATTGCCGCTAAGGATCTACAGAACAGGGGAGGGGGCAAGGGGGAAAGAGGAATAGAGGAGGCGGAAAGGGTCGAGGAGGGACACTGTAGCACTTTATCACCCAAGACGTCCGTTCTGGCACACGTCAGGGCGCTGCCTTGAGTACTGGCCGCTCTTCCTCTAATCAATGCTACGATATGTCGCAATCCCGGATGTCTTACGTCACGCCTTCTCCCCTCCCTAACCCCCTCACCCTACTTCGCCTCCTTCGCATTCTCCCTCTCTTGCTCTCTCACCTACTTCTCCTTCGCCTTGCTCCCTCTCGCGGCCCGCCGAGGGGATTGCTCGTGCCTCGGACGCATTAGCACCGGACTCACACCCTTTCCTAGCAAATGGCTGTAATAATCCCGAATGAAAATCTCGTTCCCTTCTATTAGATAAAGCCTTTTTTATGGGTGGAGGACGGGAAGGGGAAGGTGGGAGGTGGGAGGAAATAGAGAGGAGAGAACGAAGGTGAGGACAATAGTGCAAGAGGGTGGAGGGGAGGGGAGGAGACGGTACCCCTCGGCTGCAGTACCTGGGCGATATTATCACAACGAGTCTCGCGATTGCTGTAAATGGGCGTCAGAAAGTGTCGCCAACAACCGGGCCATGATTCATCGGGCTATAAAGACGTCGTGTGTGTGTCCTGAGTGCGGCCATCTCTCATCGTCAGATTTTCCAGAGGGAAAGAGAGAGGGGAGAAGAGAGAGAGAGAGAGAGAGAGAGAGAGAGAGAGAGAGAGAGAGAGAGAGAGAGAGAGAGAGAGAGAGAGAGAGAGAGAGAGATGAAACAGATAGAGTGATAGAGACGAAAGGAGTATTACGCACGAACAAAAATATCTTTCCTTTTTCATTTTGCAGACATATGTTCCCATTCTCTCTCGTGATTCTTGTTGCATCGTCATCCTATATATGTTTGTTTATATTTCATACACGTACACGTACACACACACACACACACACACACACACACACACACACACACACACACACACACATATATATTTATATATATACATATATATATGCACACACATCTATCTATCTATCTATCTCTCTACACATATATCTATATCTATTTATCTATCTATATATATTGATATATATGTATGTATATATATATATATATATATATATATATATATATATGCGTGTGTGTGTGTGTGTGTGTGTGTGTGTGTGTGTGTGTGTGTGTGTGTGTGTGTGTGTGTGTGTGTGTGTGTGTGTGTGTATGTGTGTGTGTGTACGGATACACATAAGTACATGTACACGTATATATATTTATATACATATATATATATATATATATATATATATATATATATATACATACATACATATATATATGTAAATATATACATATACTGTATATATATATATATATATATATATATATATATATATATATGTATATTTATGTATATATACATACATATGCATATATATATACACATATACTGTATATATTATATATATGTATATATACTTACATATACTGTATATATTATATACACACACACAAACACACACACACACACACTTATATATATACATATACATATGTATTTATATATATATGTATAAATATCGATATACAAACATATATATATATATATATATATATATATATATATATATATATATATATGTGTGTGTGTGTGTGTGTGTGTGTGTGTGTGTGTGTTAGTATGTTTGTGTGAACCAATAAAAAAAATGAAAAAAGTAAAAGTAAAGGTTTCCGCGCAAAGGAGTAAAAGCTGCCGGGAACTTGCAATTGCCTCAGCAACTCGAGAAAGAATTATGCTTTTCGAGAAGAAACTAAGAGCCTCGTGAAGTAACTAAACTCACACCTCGGAAAGCCCGAACCCATCACAGTAAATGAAGAGATAAACAAAACCTCTTAAAAAGGTTGGAAAGGAACATCCGTGAACGTTGAAATGGAAACCACTTTTTTCGCTTCGAGAGAAAAAATGGAAAAGGTAAGAGACAACATGGCAGATTGCAAGAGTTACTTATTAAGATTTATTTTCTCTTCTTTTTTTGTTATTATTACTACTACTATGATTCTTTGGTCAAATATGATTAATCCCCCATTGCAAGCACAAAAACACATATAAACTAAATAAAAAAGACCTTAAAAAAATAAATTGGAAAGATAAATCCCACAAATTCCTCCAAGACAAAAATGAAACCTCGCTCACAAGATCCATATTATAAACGCTAAAAAACCTGAAGCGAGGGAAGTGCATCGGCAGAGCGGGCGCCGCGAACGGGACTCTGGCGGCGGCGGCGAGCTCGGCCTGTTTCCGCCGAGGCCGGGAAATGGTGACGAGGGTGACGATGATAGAGGCGATGGCGAGGATTTTATTGATGGTGTTTATTGGTGAGGTGTTGGCTGATGTTGCTGTTGTTGTCTGATGGTGATGATGGTGATGCTGATGGAGGCGATTGTGATGATGGTAATTGATAATGATGATTGATAATGATTGTAGTAATGATGAAGATATCATGGTTTTGGTGATCGTTAGTAATGACGGTGATGATGATTATCATAATAATCCTAATACTGATAAGGATAATTACAGTAATACTTATAAGGATGGTGTGATATTAAACACGACAAAAACCGTAATAATTAGTAATAGTAATTATAATCAAGACAACGATAATAAGAGTAAGGATAATGATGATGATAATGGGAATGGTGATAATAGTAATAACAATGATAAGTATCATGATGATGAAGATAATGATGGTAATGATGATGGTGGTGATAATGATGATGATAATAATTATGCTACTAATAATACTAAGAACAGTATTAATAGCAATAAAATGATAACAAAATCTTCAGAGCAACCTCAAAGCAGCAATGATAATAAACCTAGTATTAAAAAGTGTTATAAGCAGCAACTCCAGTACTAGTGGAAGAGAATGAACGTAGCATCGCTGCCTATCAAACACAAGTAAGGAAGTCACACCGAAAGACCCAAGTCATTCTCTTTCCCTTAGTTAAGAACGTCCTCTGATCAATCACACGTTTCACTACGATACGCGAGTGGGTCTCCCCCCCCCCCCTTCCGTCCCCCGTATGGATATTGGGTAGAGATTTAGGTCCCGATATCAGTCTAGATAAAATGGGAATCTATCAGCGACGCGCGACGGACTAGTAAAACTTTTCAATCCACATAAATTGAACAATGTTTTTTTCTTTCGTTATTATTAGCTTTTTTTTTTTTTTTTAGTTCTTTCAAATCTGCCTCGCTTTCCCTCTCTTCCTTTTAACACTTTATTTAAGTTTATTACAGAAAAGATAGCAGTGAAATGTGCTATATATCATTTGGAACTGTGCCGTCCTTTACGGTAATTGCTAAAACTTCAAGCGGCAATCTTCAAGTTATTTTTAGTGTTATTATCATAAAAGCAATATATGAATCTTATTACTGCACAACTTAAAGAACCGGAAACTTATTTCGCGCTGAGTGAAGGGTCTACGCAGTTATACAGCGACGCAGTGACTTCATGTTCCAAATCACTTGGTGATGATTTCCTCAATCTCGAGTTTCTTCGGACAGGTGTTAGCGGAAGCAAGCTGAAGGAACCCGTCAATGCAAACGTGACCGTGGTTTATAAACCTTCAATGATACCCACATTTACACTAAATCCGTCATACTGCAGTGCATGGAAGGCATAATGGCCGCTCACCTTCCAGCTTCTTGAATAAGAGACAAGTATGATAGATGGCAAAGGTATTGCTACAAGAGAACTTTCCATCACACGAGATCGTAGATCGGACATACTAAACTAGTTGAAGGTTACTGAACTGTATTCAGGCTAGTTTTCTGGAAGCATTCATTCTCTCAAATGGACGTTAAAAGTCATTAGTTTGTATTTTTTTGAATTATGGAAAGTGCATATCCATCTTTCTACATATTTTTCACGAAGTTAGGTTCTATACATCATATCCTGGCGACATTAAGATTACACATGATGGAAGAAAATAATGTCTATCCTTGCTGAATGCAGGTGTACAGTCTTCTGTATATGGTATACAGGAATGTATATAAGGAGTTTAAGATTATTCGCTAATGTGTGGGACCAAGAAAACATCTTTAAGTTACACTAATATTAAATATATCATCTGCTCTTGGAGGTGTGGTCAAAGATTTCCACTAGAACCAAATCCTGTTTCGCAGACCCCCAGCCACATGCACCGACAATGATCTTGTTCATTTAATAGACATTTTGGACGCAAAATCGGAGGGTAAGCTGGTGGAAGAAGAAAGTTCGTCGCATCATTTTGATCTATCATTTTGGTTAATGGTATGCTACTGTCATTTTGCTTAGTTTTTCAGTATTTCTGAACAAAAGAAAGTAGATGCCTTACTTTCCAACACATTCTGATAACTACACATGCAAACTTTCATATACAGAAAAGTGAAATGGTCCCATGATGATTTCTTATTATAATTTTTCATCTATACCAGGGTCTGATTTCTCAATTAACTTTGTAGGTCTTGTTGGCCATTAACTGCAATAGGGCAGAGCAGCTCCGTGATTTACGCGAATGGTCACTGTATTCATGTTAAAAGATAGAGCTTTGCAGATACCTAAGTTATTACCATGCTCTAAATTCAAACTGTGACACCTCTCCACATCTGTATTTCCTCCGGAAGATATAATAAATAAATAACAACAACAGCATTAAACGTGTGCCGTTATATTTCGTAGATTACATTGAAACACTATTATCGTTGCTGTTGTCATTGTTCCTTTACTATTATCATCATCTTTGGCAGTACTGTCAATATAAGTTGTATTATTACAATTAAACAAAATATGTACAAGGCCAAAATACAAGAGTGACATATAAGATTATCTAATTCACTATTAGTTTGCAATACTAACTTGCTAAAGATATTCAAGCAAGCCACGGTCAGCTCGATCCTGCCTGTAGGCGTCTAGCTGAGTAAATGCCTGTGTGGACATCTCATATAATATCTTTCTTGCGTAAAATAGTCCATTATTTGATAATATAGCCCATAGTTTCTCATATGCAGTAACTTTGTATTGACAAATATGCACATGTCAAAATCATCGCTAATGGCTCATTATATGACTTCCTAACTTAGAAGTCGTTTTTCTGTAACTCAGTAGTCTAGCAGAGGGTGCAGATGAAGAATATGGTGGTTGCCAGCATCGCGAATTGTTTGAGCTGAATGGTTCACTGGTTGAGTGCTTGAGACTGACGTGTGATAATCATGGTTACATTGCTGGTAAAATATGCATTTGCAAAATGTTTACATGAAGAACACAGTCACACTATGCAATGCCTAAAATTGTCTAGAGGCTATGGATTTACATTCTGTAAAAATAAGTCCAAGGCTTACTGAAGTAGAGGAGAGCGGAAGTGTAGATAGCCTTGTAGACTCAGCCTTTGGCTCAAAGTATCATTTCATGATTAAGGAAGCTCCTGATGTTCAGCTTGCAAAGAACTTGAAAAGGCAAGTATTATCCGGGCTTGTATCACGTGTTTTGAAGATCACAGAGAAAATCAGGTTCCTTACCGTGAGAACGGGTGGCCCTTCAGTATGGTCTGGCCAGACTTACAGGTAACCTAACTTGTTTTATCGTTATTGGACCACATGCCACTGAGTAGATGTTGGTTTCAATGTTGATACTTTAATGAAGTAGGTTGAGGTAAATATGCATCATCATCAGAGGAGATAACCATCAGAAAGGCAACTGACAGCTATGCTGTTACTGATGCACAGGCTGTCGTGAGTTGTGCAGACAAGTTGAGACTAAAGATTGTGGGGACTTTAACTTCACAGACACATCAGACACGTTGGTAATAAACCCACTGATGGAGTCTCAGCCGACATGCCATCGAGAAAGTTCTCCTTTCCATTGCTGCCCACAGTAATTATATATTGATAATACCAAAAGCTTTGCCAAGGCAGCAAGGGCAGCGTACGTTTATTCTGGCTTCACAACTGTTTTATCCTGTTTCATGTTATTGATACTTTTCTTACTGCAAAATTCACACGGAACTGCGGGAAGCACAGGTCTAGTGTAGAACGCGGATGAAAACTTTATCTGCTTCTGCCAGGAGAGAGATGTCGCAGTCTGCTTTGTTCCTTTGTTTATCCTGATAATTAGAGAATCTTTTAGACTTTGGGGAACGAATTCAACTTTTCAGAACATAGCCATTATTTTATGGAGTTTTCTTGTCCTCCCGACTTTTCAAGTTTGAAAATCTCTCCATGGATACCATCCCTGGAGTGGTGCAACAG
>NC_061833.1:10888042-10890542 GCF_019202785.1 Penaeus chinensis
TGGCTCTACAAGTGCTTAGTCACCAAGGAGTCAGTTATTTGTCCTACCTATCTCACCTATTTACCCTTTTCCTTGACTTTTGGGAAGGGTCTTTTGCATTATTTCATTGTATTAAATTTATCTAGATTTTGATAACTACTTAATAATCATAACATCAATAACAATAATAACAGTATCGATGCCATCTATATTAAAAAGAAAGACACATTTTCCCGCCAATTCAAGGAATGGGGAAATCAGGATCACTCACTAGGGCTACTGATAGACTCCTTGCCGGCTGAGCACATGTGGAGCTATCTGGATGTAACAACAGTCACAAACTAACTACAGGGGACAGAACATAAGTCTGGGGCGGTTGGGATAACATCCTGCAATTTCAAGACAATGGAGTCTAATGAAACAGGGTAAACCACATGATCCCTACATTACACCCAAAATGTTTGCCTATCAAAACATGCATGGAACAAACAAAATTATTCAGTCCTAACTGATGGCAATGATTCAATTATGACATTTATAAATCTCGAAAAAGCCTTTGAACTAGCCAGTCAAAAAGCTATACTGACCACATTGGCTGATAAAAGTATCAAACGCAAATCATTACAGTGGATAAATTATTATATAACAAATATAAAAGCTTGTGTAATATTCTAAAACCACCGATCGGAATTCTACAGTTGTGACAATGGAACTACCCAGGGAGGACTTCTAAGTTCTTATCTGTTCAGTACCCTGGTATCCAATCTGTTCGAGATCCCATCCCTAACAGCATTCATTTGCTAGCATATGCTGATGTCTTTCAAATAGTTGCCACCGGTTACCGCCGTTATAATAATGCACAATATACAAGTGATTAGATTTATAAACTAGAGAGATCTTGGACTCAAAAAGAACATAAAAAGAAAGAAAGAAAAAAAAATCGGAACCTCTGCAAGTGAGAAAATCCATGCATCTTCAGAAACTATATATCAGCAATATCCCTTTACAATGGGCGAACTCCTGCAAATGCTTCGGAATCTACTCTAAATCTGAACAGTCACCCAATAGACAGCTGAAATACTTAGTAAACAAAAGGAAATCACGTCTAATGCTCTTTGCAGATTAACAGCATTTAAGTAGGGTGCAGGTTTAAAAGCTCTAAGTCTCCTTTACATTCACGTCATCAGATCCTTGGTGGATTACAGTGCCCCCCTCTTCTTACATTTTCTCCCGAGCATCTAACCATTCTGAAAAGCATACAAAACAAAGCAATGGGAATAATTCTGGAAGCACTGATATTAACCAGACTAGTGACCATGCGGGCCGAAACCGTCCTCACTTCTTTACATAAACGAATAAAACTCTTAGCTAGCCTAATTATAAAAGAGCTATCAAGTCCCAAGGTTCATCTGTCAAGGATCTTAAGACAGTGGTCAATAACAACAGTGTCAACCCAGAATTGAATGGCATACCTCAATTATCACGGCAATCCAAGTTGTAAATGTCACTACTTTCCTTATGAAAAGGAAAATCGATTCCTTTATCTGCTTTGCAAACTATTAAGAAAAATGTCCCACAGACAACCTGAATTGGTAACAACAGTACTTCAGCTACAACAAACCGAGGAATAAGGCAGAAATAATAATCTACAGTAGATACTGGCCATGTAAACATAATAGGCAATGAACTAACCGATGCAGCTGCCAAGAGAAGTCTCGGGTTAGCCGACATCCAAAATCATCATTCTCAGCCTTAGCCAAATTATGCCTGAAATCAAGAAAGCATTTTTTAAAATAACCAATCATTTGACGTGGGCATATGCAGGATCAGCATCAACAAGATGGTAATAGTCTTTCACCAACTGTGACCCACCATTCTCCATTACTGCATTGGACAAACACTTATCTGTAGTTTTTCACAGATTTCGAATTCGGTATCACTGCAATTGGTTAATAAATGAATGGGTACACAGAGAATGTCAGCATTATGATCTTCAAACTCTTAAGACTGCCCTGTCGTCTTAGAACATCCAAATTTATATATGTATATATGTGCACACACAGACACACACACATGTACAAGTGCATATATATATATATATATATATATGTGTGTGTGTGTGTGTGTGTGTATGTGTGTGTGTACAAATATATACATATATAGACATATAGACATATAGACATATATATATATATATATATATATATATATATATATATGGGTGGGTGCTTCATGCCCAGGGTGATGTGGAGTGATAGTGTGGTAATTAGGTAGTGTTAGGTGCTTTAACGTTTGAAGCTACCACCGCTGGCTAGCCTAGTGCAAATAAGGTAGCAGCTCTGCTTAAGCCTCCCCAGCCAGTCTAAAGCCTCTCCAATGTTGTAGAGGCTATAAACTACAGTACCTCCTCGTGGCCACCCATGGAAACTGTGTACCTTGGGAGATCTTGAAGTAGCAGGAGGCTCTAGAGGTAGGGATTCATTGTCCATCAGTGTGTGGACACGCCCTGGCTCCATATCAA
>NC_061833.1:10903042-10905542 GCF_019202785.1 Penaeus chinensis
CCGTTCCATTCTAGCTTCTTGAATTTTTCCTCAAGGCAAGCTGTAAACTGTTGTTGAGATGGTATCGCCTTGTTATTTAATTTTTTTAATTGGTATTTTATCGGTTTCCGTGTGGAACTTGATGGTTGCTGTCCCATCTTCGTATATATCTGCTAATATTTTACAATATACCTCCTCTACTCCCTGTCGCTGAATAACTTCGAGTAATGCTGGTATTTGTACAGAGGCAAAAGCCTTTTCATAATCGACGAATGCCATACACAAATGTGGAACCCTGCCTGTTCTCTAGGTTGGGTAGAATCCAGAGATGCAAGTTGTGATAACTTTTGTGAACAGTTTGTAAGTAACCGAAAGGAGGCTTATGGGTCGGTAGTCTTTTTATATCCTTTCTATCCCCTTTTTTATGCATCAAAATAATTGTTGCATTTTTCCAGGCTTTCGTAGTTTTTCCACTGAGAAGGCATTTGTTAAAAAGATTGGCTAGTTTCACTGTTGCAATTTCTCCTGCATCTAGTTTAAGGTCTATACTAATTTCGTCTTCCCCTGGTGGTTTCCCTCTCTTCATGCCTTTAAGCGCTCTTTTTATTTCTTCTGTTGTGATGTCAGGTACGTCTCTAGCTACCGCGTTCGCTTCTTTCCATGGACGTTCATTTGAGTTGTATAAATCCCTGTAAAACTTTTCCACTACTCTTATGATTTCCTTCTTGTTATATGTCACTTCTCCGTCTGGTTTCTTTATCGCATACAGTTCAACTTTCATGACCCTACGGTTTTGCATAAGTTGTTTAGTTTTTTTTTTCGAGTGCTTGCTGGAGCTTTGATTGATGTTCTTACCACCTACTTCAAGTGCAGCTTCCTTTATTATGTCATTGAACTGTTTGTTGATTTTGTCAATGTTGAGATCTTCGTCGCTGAGAAGTATCTGTTTTGGATGTTAAGGTTAAATTCTGTCGCTCTGGTCTTCAAGTTAGCTAAATTTGGCTGCGGTTTTCGTGTGGGTTTGTTCCTTTCCCTTCTGAGGTGTAATTCAATTTGACCTCTGATCATTCTATGGCCGCTGCCAACATTTACTTTATTAATAACTTCCACGTTGTTTTACTATATCGCGCCTATTTGAAATAATGAAGTCAATTTCGTTTTTTGGTGTCAGATGGCGATTACCATGTCCACTTCCGGTCTAGTCTTTTTTCGAAGAATGCATTCAATATTCTTTTCTAAACGCTTGTTAACTAAGAAACCTACCCCTAATTCCTGCTTGCTACTCTGGGGTTTACCTCTCCAATAAAGCACGTGTCCATCATTTAGTATCTTCTTTGCGTAGTCTTCTAACTTAACGTAGTCCTACAAAAATCCCATTTAATGAAAGTTCCTCAAGTAATGCTAGTAAGTCGGATTCAGTTCTCATTGTCCTTATGTTATGTGTGCAAAGGTGCAAAGGAGAATTTTAGCACCCTCTGCTCCGGAGCGATCCTGATTGCCGCCGTAACCAGTGGCTCCTTCGCCTCTTCGCCGGGGAATGAGAACCGTTGCTCTGTTTGTGCAGTCATGGTTTTGGATTGAGAGGTAGACAACCGAGATTCACCTACTGGCTTAGGTGTACCTTGGTGGGGGGTGGGAGTAGTTTAGCCGGGATGCCACTGATAAGCCCCTTCAGCAGGGTTGGCCCTGTCAAGTGTGGACTTATGAGCAGCATTGCACGTGAGCATGGGCGTATGTGTACACCTAGTGAAGCCATAGTTGTTCACACGCACATGCCCTAAGTACTACGCATATGTTCATTTTCGTGCACATGCACATGCAAGCATACAGCTTTACATATGTTCTTATGCATATTATATGCATACATACTCCTTAATTATACACAATTACACACGTGCAAATGCATACACATATATAAACATATGCGCACATAATATTTGCATACATATCTGTATATGCACTCACATACATGCGAACAAACATATGCGGACCTATCTTGTACATGTAATTGAATATACTTACATATATATAGCCATACATGCTTACGCACATGTGTATGAGCACATACGTTTATGAGTACACGTTAGTGTTCAACCACATATATATGTATGTACCTCTACATGCACATTCATATATACATACACATACGCATACACACATACACTTACATATACACATATACATACACATACATTCATATATACACATATCCATACACGCACATACATACACATAAACACATCAAGTTTAGACGCGCATATGTATTGCTTCTCATGGACACACATACACACACACACATGCACACGCACACGCACACGCACACGCACACGCACACGCACACGCACACGCACACGCACACACACACACACACACACACACACACACACACATATCCATGCGTAATAATTCTTTTACATACACACCTATAAACAAACGCAGATAAGGCTGATTTTCCCTCCCGGCGATGCTTCCTCGCCCATGTCCGCCTTCCACTCCGGCCACTTGAACTCCTCGTTAGCGA
>NC_061833.1:10938042-10940542 GCF_019202785.1 Penaeus chinensis
TTTGTTGATTGAAGAATTCATATCTACTAGCTCGGACCCTTTAGTGCTCTCGCCTCGCAAATCTGATTTGTCTGGACTGATTTTTTCTTTTTTAATAATCCATTCTTAGATTTTCCTCTAAGATAAGTATGTTTTTATATCTCACACCCGGTTATTATTTGAGAAAGCCATCAAGCTACATGAAAGATTTGCAGGACAGGCGTGCTAGTAAGAAATTCCGTTTGCTTATTCATATATTGTAAACATTGGCTAATATCAAATATTATCTATGATATTATCCAAGAACATTCCTGGGCACTCGGTCGAATAAATCACATTCTTTGAATAGGTTCATGATATCTCAGTGTGTTAATATTTGTATGAGTGGCATCCTTTTTGTTATATGTTGTTGACTGGGTTATTCATGTATGCGAAACGCAGGTCAACGTTTCAGCGAAAATCATAATGAAAAATGGAAATATGTTCGAAATGTGCTGGGTGTGTTTAATGGTCTTTCGTATTAGCCATTGTCCAAATACAGGCGATTCTCATACCCCTGCCTTGTTTTCTGTATTTCTCTTTACACAATATGTTAATTTAGTTTATTATACCGACCTAATGAGATGAATGCTTATAGATATATTGCCCGTGACTAAAGACGCCATTATGCAAGTAAGGTTGAATGCTAACGATCTGCTTTTGGAGCCCAGTCACCATTAGATAAACAGCGACAAAAGCGTGACAACTATTCGGGAGGAAGACGAGAGCCTCTCACTCCGCTCCTCCGGCCCCTTCCTTCCTCAGGTCGGCCGCGGGGAGTCCTCTCCCGACCCGTGCAGCTCATGCGAATCGAACGTTGGATTCGAGGCAACTCACACGCCAATGAAACTTAACATTTTGCCTCCATATTGAGATGCAAAATCCCACATGGGCTGCAGGATATTTGTGACTGGATAATGGACCCTCTTGCAGGAATCCTGCGAGCAGATCTCTCGCTTTCTTCTTTATTCGCTCACTTTAGGAAGGCTCCCTGTGGACAGGCAGTAGATGAATTATTCATGAAGAACATGTGAAGTTGAAACGGTTACCAAAGGACGAGCCTTGGATATTCAGCGATATTCTGGAACCGCCTATTGCATATCTGAATCGTAATCGATTGCGAAGTAGACAGCCATTTTCTAGAAGTTTTATACGATTTCCAGCTGTAATAAAGAGGAATCAAAACTGGAAACACATTTCCTAATATTATGAACCAGATTTGCAAGAGTGAAAGGGATCCGCGTCCCCGCACATAGAGGAGGATCTGGGGTCGGGACAAATGTGCGTTGACTGGAGCGGTAAATCATTTTAAGAATGGCCGATGGAAGCCGATATAATTTCGGATCATGGAATGTGGACATGCGGTCGTCGATCTTTACTTTAAAATGAGACCAATTCATGATGTATTAGAACTAGAAAATACCAAGGTGCCATTTACGAATTCCCTGCAAAAGCATTCATTTGTCAATACAAGTCTGAACTGAAAAATAAGGCATACATTATTGAAAGATATGATAAAATATGTAAGAAATTTGTCACTCCATATTTAATGCCTTCGCCTAAGTTTGTTCTCTATTAACTCTTACTTTAACCCTTATTGACACACGAAGCTTTCTTTCATAATACATTCTCTAATAGCAGAATGTACTTGGGTAAAACGTACCTTGGCCAACTCCATTCAAATACGCAATAAAGATTACTTACTCCGGTTTATCGTGTCTCTCTTTTCCGTGTCATCGCTTTTTCTTCTTTCTTTCTTTCTTTCTTTCTTTCTCCCTTGCCTCCACCCCAGATTCACCAGACCAGAGCCACGCTATTAAAGCTACCTAGGGCAATACCTGTCTGCCTGTTTAGAAGAATGTTTAGAGATATCAGTTCAGCGAGACCAAATCTGAAGATGAAATAGATAGGAAACGCATGACACTGATCACTATGGCTCGTAAACCCAAGGGCCGCGTGCATAAGCAAGGGCTTCCCCGCGCGATCACGAACCCAGTTTTCTGCGAGTGCAACGCGATGCAACGCAAAGGTGCTAAGCATACTCCCACGTTAATTCGAAATAATGAGAAGCATAGACGATGAAGGACGACGAAATTAAAGGACGTCTGACGTTACTGCAACTTGATGCGATGATGATGGTTTCAGCTGTGGACTGTTGAGCTTTTCTGCATTTTAACATCTAAAAGGACGTGTGAGTTGAAGACACACACACACACACACACACACACACACACACACACACACACACACACACACACACACACACACACACACACACACATGTGTGTATATATATATATATATATATATATATATATATATATATGTGTGTGTGTGTGTGTGTGTGTGTGTGTGTGTGTGTGTGTGTGTGTGTGTGTGTGTGTATGTGTGTGTGTGTGTATGAAAGGTAAAACAACAGTTTCAAAATCCTCCTGGATTCCATTTTCAGACCTGAAGATGGAATCCGGGAGGATTTTGAAAC
>NC_061833.1:10945542-10953042 GCF_019202785.1 Penaeus chinensis
TTCGGGCTGTATTCCGACGGGAATCGGATCGCCGCCGGTCTAATTTTCATTTCGCTTTTTCCCTCTTCCTCTTCCTCGTCTTGGAAATCAGGAAATCGCGTGTCCCGCGCTGCGGCCCTGTGATGTTTACTCTCGCTGCACAAGAAGCTGCACGTAAGAGGGGGTCGGCGAGGCGGACTCAGAAGGCGGGAAGGGGGTGGGGGGGGGGGGCAGCGGTAGAGGAGGAGGAGAACAAGTGGATTTACGTTACGCAACGAATACAAAAGAAAGCTAACCTTACTCTTGAAGGCTGTCTCCCCAGCATCCCCGAGAAATGTAAGCCTTCTGCTTTAAACCTATCTTAAATGGCCAAGGATACAATGTATGACAACGAAGTAGTAGGTAGACAAAACGTGTTTATTCTCTAACACTGACGGAATTCTACAGAGAAGGTCAAAAGAACGAGAAAAGGCAATACGGCTTTAGGGGGCTCCTGAGGGTTAAGTGGCTGGACAAAAGAAGGACGTGAAGAAGGGAGAAGGGGAAGGAGAAGACGTCGTTCGGAGAGGAAAGGCAGAGAAGATTCCATAGAGTGAGTGAATACGGCGCGAGGAAGGAGGAGATCGCTCAGGCGTGTTTTGTGATCTGGTCAGGGTTGGGATGTCTGAAGGCAGCGAAGGAGGAGGAGGAAGCGAGGGAGGGAAGGAGGGAGGGCGGCCGGGCCGAAGACGCACCAAAGCCTGGGTTCTGAGACAATCATCTCCAGAAGGTCGCCATGAATAGAATATTGGATCGTCTCTCTGAAGGCGATCAAGGGCGCCCTCGGACGTATGCGCGGGCCCCGGGATTCATGCTTGCACTGCAAATGACTAGCATATCCCCTGCGAGATAGGACGACCGTGTCTTTCAGTTATCAGATTAGAGTTGTCACGTCTGCCTGCTTTCTTACGCGGGGAGTATGCAAAACAAGACGGGGAAACGCGAGTCTCTATCGAATCTATAAACAATTTTACTTTTTACGATGAAGCGGGTCGGTTGTAGTGTGAGCTTTCTATCATTTCTGTCTGTTTTTCATTATCATTGTTATTATTTTTGTTGTCTTTGCTGCTGCTGCTGTTCATTGTTACCATTATCTTTATGATAGTTATTTTTTTATTTTATTTTTATTGTTATTGTTGTTGAAATATTATTATTATTATTATTATTATTATTATTATTATTATTATTATTATTATTATTATTATTATTATTGTTATTATTATTATTGTTATTATTATTATTATTATTATTATTATTATTATTATTATTATTATTATTATTGTTATCATTATCATTATCATTATTATCGTTATCATTATCATTATGATGATTATTATATCTAATATTATTTTAATTATTATCATTATTATCATTATTGTTGTTGTTGTTATCATTATTATCATTATTGTTGTTGTTGTTATCATTATTATTATTATTGTTATCATTATCATTATTATTATTATCGTTATCATTATCATTATGAAGATTATTATCACTAATATTATTTTAATCATTATCATTATTATCATTATTGTTGTTGTTGTTATCATTATTATTATCATATTACTACTCTACTACTACTATTATTATTATTATTATTATTATTATTATCATTGTTGTTATTATTATTATTATTATTATCATTATCATTATCAATAATAATAATAATAATAATAATAATAATAATAATTATTATTATTATTATTATCATAATTATTATTATCATTATTATCATAATTATTATTATCATTATTATCATTATTGCTACACAAACTATTTGTATAATAATCATAATTTTCTATATTATCATTATCATTATATTATCATTGTTATTATCATCATTATTATTAATATTATATATATATATATATATATATATATATATATATATATATATATATGTATGTATGTATGTATGTATATAGACACACACACAGACACACACACACACACACACACACACACACACACACACACACACACACACACATATATATATATATATATATATATATATATATATATATATATATATGTATATATATATACACACATATATATACATAAATTGACATATGTATGTATAAATTAATTATCCCATGGTAGATAAATGATCAATTAGTCATGCTTCCGTGTACCTGAAAGTAATCCACTTACAAAAAAAAAAAATAGAAAAAAAAAAAAAAAAAAACAATCATAATTATTACGTTAAGCAACTTGAAACTCCTGGAAACAGTTCTTCATGTAGAATTTTGTCTCAGGCCTCTGACGATTTTTGTTCCACCTTGTTGACGGAAGCAGATCGTTCCCTCGCCCACCCCGAGGAACCAGGTCGCGATGAACCTCTGTCTCTTCCCAGTGCCGTGATGGGGAATGCCATGGAAGGCTGTGACACGGAAACGAGTGTTAAGTGTTCCAGTGAAGATGATGAGGCTTATATGTTTGTTCCTAGATCCTCTGCTTTATTTTCTCATCGTCAGTTGGTATACATGATAAATAATCTTTCATAGGCGAAATGAGACCAATCTCAGATTTCTTCAACAAATAAATTCCCAGAAAAATATAGATATTAAAAAACAATCAGTGATGCGTGGAGAAACCCCACTAAGTTACAGTTTGCGTTTATTCACGCCGTTTGTTTGCAGAATACAAATATCTGTATATCAGTGGAAAGGGAATTTGGTCTTATACCACATTTCTGTGCCTTTATTTATAGTTTCAGCGTTTTTCCTTTATGTACATGCGTTAATATTTAATACTAACGTAGAAGTCTATCCTTCCCTTTCAAAATGAGACCAAAGTCTGTGCAGGTTTGGTGCATGTGCAAAGCTACAAGAAAACGTGGCGTGCATGACGGCCAAGATTTCCCTCTTATTTTGTTTTTACTGGAATATGAATTGACGAAAGACAATAACTATTCATCGCTAGCAAGTTATATTTTTCTCTTCTCCTACACTTTCATGAAAATCGTGTCAGATCATTTACAGGAGAGTAAAATAATTCTAACTCATGTGCTGCATTTTGTTTTTCGCACCCGTTCTAATATCAACATAAATTGCAATAGTTTCTCTTCAAAATATACATTTTAGCATAAATTGCATCATACAATAGATAACTATATATATATATATATATATATATATATATATATATATATATATATATATATATATATATATCAGCTTATGTGAGCATATGATTTTCTCTCGTAAATTGTAATCTTACTTCAGGCGTCACAGGGGGCGGACTGTGTAGCACAAATACTTTATTCATCTACGAGAAGCGGTGAATCAACAGTTTTTAATAGCATTGAGAATCTTACGTGACGGTGTGGAAATTCTCACTAGGACTGTGGAGTAGCGATGATTTGATTTTTCATTATTGCATCATCTGCACGACATTGAGTATCTAACAGATGTTGTCCCACCCAGATCTGACTTTTATGTAACTGTTTTTGTTACATTTGTTGGAAAATGATCTGAGAGGGAAATATTTTGCTGTGATACAAAAACCGACAGAGGCTCTGGACCACATCCACATGATAATCGGTCAGGAGTTCAGTGTTAGGACTCGACGAGTCAATTTAAGAGGATGGAAAGGCGCGAAGGCAATGGGACAAATTAGCCAGTTTATTATAAAAAGATAAATATCTTGCAAGACCCGTCATGTCATGTATTACCAGATGAGAATATATTACAAATACTCAAAGTGGAGCACACTTTACACGGTGGAAGAAAATAAAACATTGCTGACATAGACTTAGTACCATGAAATGCACCTTGGCCACAATAACCAACGAAAAATAAAATGTAATATTTCGAACGAGACTAGACTTCTTCGCAAACGATAATACTGAAATGGATACTTGGAGAATTTCAGATAAGTATATTAACAGAAAAAAATACAACAACTGAGGAATGAGCACCGAATCAGACTACAGAAAGGAAGCTGGGCAAATTATTCCGAGAAGCTTTATTCACTATACATGAGATACGGATAGGTTACGTACGTTATGATTAAGTATTTTTTAAATCAAAGCAGAGTGTTACCCTTCTTTCCGTAAGATTTCGACAAAATCCAACGAAACAAATGAAGCCAGTTTCGACAATGCAAAATCCCGTCATAGTTTGCATATGTAGAGGAAATGATTGTGGAAAAAAAGGAATAAATAACAATGGGAATTGGCTCACAGCAAAGATTTATCTCAAAAGGAGCAACTATAAAAGGTGAATCAGAACTATTCATGTGACACAGAAAAATATAAACATATCTATCTCGGCATAAGAAATAGTATGAACCAGGCGGAGACTATAACCCATGGGAACGTCGCTGACCTCTTTATAAAAGTCTCCACCGATGCATTACCCCTTTATAAACATGCATACATAATTACATATATATATATATATATATATATATATATATATATATATATATATGTATATATATGTATATATATGTATGTGTTGTGTATGTGTTATATATATATATATATATATATATATATATATATATATATATATATATATATAACAAATGGATCTATTTCTGATGAGGAACTCTTGACGAGTTCGTAACGTTACGATTCAGTATCATTTATATTGTGGCTGTTTCCTTTACACAGACACGCACATACATATATTTGTGTGTGTATGTGTGTGTATGTGTGTGTTTGTGTGTGTGTGTGTGTGTGTGTGTGTGTGTGTGTGTGTGTGTGTGTGTGTGTGTGTGTGTGTGTGTGTGTGTGTGTGTGTGTGTGTACGTGCGTGTGTGCGTGTGTGTTTGCTGTCTGTCAATTAGTCCGTTTCTCTTTCTTTATCACACACACACACACACACACACACACACACACACACACACACATACATATTGTGACTGCCGCGATGGTTAGAGCACTGGAGTCCGACACTCGTGGTCCCGAGTTCAATTCCCCGTCGTGGCGGTCGTAAAAAATGCCTGCGCTCTGACTACTGGCTCGAGCCCGAGAAAACGACATATCGCCTTGAGAAGTCAAACGCAGGTGTCGTAGGGGAAGTCACCGCCGTGCCATAAATGTTAGCGCGCCATACCGCGGTTGATTAGGAAAGGCATCCAATCAGGCAAGGGTGACTGCCATATAACCTCTCGATAGTAAATTTGTCCTGCAGTGGAATGAATGGCTGTTAAGAAAAAAAGAAAAATACATTGTATGTACGTGTGCTTGTATATATAAATGTACATATATATATATGTATATATATATTCATATATATATTAATATATGAATATGTATATACATGTATATATATATATATGTATTGTATGTATGTACATATGTTTGTTTGCGCGCGTGTGTATATATATGTATATGTATATTTTTTATATAATACTCAGGTCGAAACTGAAGAAGTCGACCGGTTTTTATTTAATTTTATTGCCAACATTCCATACCACTTTTCTGTCCATGTTCTGCTATAAAATCGAGCGCAGGGCATCAATAACACACGTCGATCGATTTCACGAACTGTACTTTCAATCATTCACACATTCCTCGACTGCATCATTGATTAGTGACGTTGTGGCTACACCGGGGAAGCAGGCGGAAGGCCGGGTCACGCGATCGGACGGAGATCTGTCTTTTTGTGCCTTTTTTTCTTTTCTTTTCTTTTTATGTCACAGTGGAACAGATGTCACGCTATAGGAATTGGTATTTGCCAATTGTCAGCGATATCAGTCCTGACACTGTCATTGTCACTTTAACATGGGTGTTTTCAGCGGCTTATTCGCCATCACCATTCCTTTTCTGAGCGTTTATCACTGGCAAGGTCGCTTTGAAAGATAATGAAAAAGGGACGAACCATTAGTGAGTCTTATTTCCTCGTCAAATGTGAGGCAGCGAATGCATCGCATCCCATTAAGGCATATGACTTTAAAACACTTTCGATGATGAGAAAGTCGCATCTACTGATAAGGAATTTAGCATCTGTTTAGCTCTCGTAGTATTGTATTAAAAGGGAGTTCGAGTTATGTAAAAGTTACTTTTTATAGACTTTCATTTCAAGCCAAATGAAAAGACACCTACACACACACACACACACACACACACACACACACACACACACACAAACACACACACACACACACACACACACACACACACTTATTCAGTCGCACATACACCCCTCCCCTCCCACACACACACGTATCCAGTCGCACATACACCCCCCCCTCCCTCCCACACACACGTATTCAGTCGCACAGACACACCCCCTCCCTCCCACACACATACTGTTCATTTGTTTGAACGTTAGCTTGGATATGCGTGAAAACATATGTGCGTGTGTATAAACATTCAGCCGTAAAAGTGCAATGTCGAATAAGCAAGAAAGGAGAATTATTCCTCGCCTTTAGTTTCGATGTCATATGTTTTACTAATAATTTCCTCTGACTCGACCCGTTTGAGGACGAGCGTCGCGTGTCTGGAACCAAAGTGTAAAACAAAACAGAAGTAAACTTGTGTGCGTGAGTATACTGTGCGTGCACGTATTCGTGAGTTCGTGCACAAGGCGTAAGCGCGTGACCCTTCCTGTGTCACGGTAAACAATTCTGATGCTGTAAATTGAAGTATCAGAAAATATTGATGTCAGTTTACTTACACTTTCGCATTATTATATGTATGCAACACAGAATTTGAAAAAATAACAAAAGTAATATATCGTCGATTGGTATCTCACTTGCCCTCCCACTCGATGTATTGTATTACCCAATGCCAAAAATCGACCAAGAACTGGAATTACCTTTGCACTTGAATGAAGTTGATTTAAAATATTAACTCGCCTTCTTTTCGCGACCCAGAACGAAGTGTGCGCTCAAAAAAAAAAAAAAAAAAAAAAAATGGATAAAAAGAAATAATGATAAACAGATAAATTAATAAACTAAATATAAATGAATAAATAAATATATATTCGCGCGACGATTTGTGTTCTCTCTGAAAGCCATTTAGCCAATAAAGATCGCCATAAGACATGATATGAAAATGCCAGTATCAGTAACAATAACCATGTGAATAATGGAAATAGTGTTATTGACCGTGCGACAAGAGCAAGTGTAGTGCGAGCGATGATAAAAAAAAGAAAGAAAATTATACAAACCTCGACTAAACTTCGGACGGAATCCTTCGTTTCTGGGATCTCAACATCTCGTCGCGGAGAATTTCCTGGAGACTATAAACAAACAAACACACCCACACATTCACACACACACACACGCGTACAAACGTGCAGAAACAAATAAACACCCGACACACTATAACAGAATAACGAGCAAGTGTTCAGCAGCAGCATACATCTGAATGCAGTGTATTAGGTTTTACAATGTGAATAAATATCTCCGAGGTTGTTGCGAGAGCCCTGCAGCGGCAAGCCTGGAGAGGAGGCGCTTATTTCGCCACAGAGCAGCCGTGCGTGCGGGGTCGCTTTGCCAGATCGCCTGTGAGAGCGGCCA
>NC_061833.1:10965542-10968042 GCF_019202785.1 Penaeus chinensis
ATAATAATGACAACTGTAGTAATTGACATTTATTCAATTATTTTCCTACATATGCCGATGACTATCTTTGACTGAATGCATGACCATGGTGTAAATGGCTGGTTTGAAACAGAAAACACACCGATTAATAACGTATCTCATCGCTTTACGTGGCGCATAAAAACTAAAATGCTTCATAAATTCTAGCTCCTAAATCTACTGTAATGAAAACTAAGCCGGAAAATCACGCTCGCTCAACCCGACCTAGAAATTTGGTCGCTCCTCCGGCCGCATTTTTCCTCCGCGTTTTTGCGAGCGTTATCGCGAACAGCGGCAGGAGAAACATGCAGAGAGAATAACGTACAGCCAAGCCAAAGCCTTTCACCGGATATTGATTGGAGAGACTATAGCAAGTGGCAAGGCTTTTATCTATGTTAAAAAGACAGTGAAATAGGTTTAAATGATTTAGCGCCGCTGTACATTACGAAAAGCACATCATGCCTCACCAGCCCTTTCATCTAAGGAAAATATCAGCAGCCGACCTTGAGGGATGTGGCTGCGTCCTCCACAACGACGATTATGCCTTGCGCAGAAAAGGCAATTATTAACCCAATTATTAACAATGAACGGCATTACGAGAACGTAATAGTCAAGCATAATGCTCATGTCATAAAACACTAAATCTTTGGAGCTGCTCGACGGAATAATGATGGTCATGCAGGGAAGATGAAATTGGTCCTAACAGATTCCCGGAAGTTAAAAGGAATGCAGTGAAAAAGAGAGGGAGAGGGGGAAGTGAAAATCGAAAGAGAAACAGTCTGTTCCATCAGGACGACTCGAGTATGATTTTAGTAGGGGCTAAAAATCCCAACAGTTTTATAAAACCATAAACAACCAAAAGCAACAGCACATAAAAGTCATTTGTGAAATAATCATTATCATATAACGCTTTTTTCGGGCTGGGAGGGAGCCGGCATTCCATCAGCCGCTCCGCCCGCCGCGTCCCCAGGCCCCCGTGGTATCGTTTCGACCAACTCGCTGTTTGGCCATTGGCTTTAATCACGATGGCTTGATATCTCGGCTTAAATAGGTTGTTCCATTTTTTTCTTCCTTTTTGGCGTGTGTGCAGGGAGCCGCCCTTTTTTATCTTCTCTTTTTCCGCCTTTTTGAGGGGGAGAGAGTATGCTGATTTCAGTATAGTGATGTTTGAGAATTTAAATGGACACATTTGTCAATCCGAACCAGGATCACTGGATATATTTTGGTACAATTATCTGCAGGAAAGGATCATTTTTTTCGTTGCCTTTCAACCTCCCTGCCTTTTTCCCCTTCGCCTTTTACTGACTACTTTTTCTGTTGCGCTCTTCCCTTTTTGGGCTTTGATGCCCTTGCTAATTCCTCGGCAAAACTGTCATTTCCTCCTGTTAATCATACTGCAGAGAGTAAGTGGAAGCCGGCGTTATCTAAGTCGCAACGGAAGAGGCAGAGATGGAGGAAATGTGAAACTACAAGGATGCCGGCGTGTGGCTCTAGCGTTTATGTGTATATATATATACGTATGTATGTACACACACACACACACACACACACACACACACACACACACACACACATACACACACACACACACACACACACACACACACACACACACACACACACACGCACGCACGCACACACACGCATACACTCGCTCACGTACGCACACACACGCACGCATACGCACACGCACATACATATATATGTGTGTGTTTGTGTTCTTTCCGATATGGTTGTTTCAGTATGTGAGAGAGCTATACTTATGGGCTCCAGTCTGCCATATTTAGATTATCACAACTGGTGCACTTTTCTAGCCTGTAAGACAGGTTACACTAATCAGGATGGCGGAAGTGAAAAGTTCAACACACATTCAAGCCTTTCAAAAACAAAAATACTGTTCCATAGTTTTGTCCAATTTGAATGCCTTTGATGTTCTTAAGGATCCACTGACTGTACTAGCAGCCCAGTGTAACGAGAGGAGAGCCCAAACAAAACGAAACCGAAGCTACGCAACCTCCCGCTGCGCTTTCCATTGGCAGCGTCGAGGATACGAACCAGTTGAGCGAACGACCCGGAGTGCAGGGGGGGGGGGGGGCACCCATGTTTACAGTGACTAAAAGTCGATGCCACTTCTAGGTACTGTCATTAGTGCAAGTGTCCTTTCTCTGTGTATATATTCATTAAGTTTATTTCTCATTGTGGAAGCCTTGTGGGACATAAAGTGCCACATAATGTGAAAATTGAGTAAAAATGCCGAGATGTGCATAAACACAAGTGAGCTAAGGCATAAAGAGACGACATATATCTGTGTGTCTATATATATATATATATATATATATATATATATACACAGCATATATACATACATAAATATATATACATATATATACATTATATATATGTATATATACATAATATATTTATAGAGAGATAGACAGATAAATGTATTTATATATATATATATATATATATATATATATAT
>NC_061833.1:11013042-11015542 GCF_019202785.1 Penaeus chinensis
TCTCGACGGTCGCCTTCAAGGTAGCAAGACGCAAAGGAAAACGGGAGAAGTGGAGAAAGAGGAAAGGACCACAGAAGAAGGCAAGAAAGAATAGGTACATGCTGTTAGGAACAAAGTAAAGAGCCAGGGAAGGAGAAAAGGAGCGAGAGAGAAAGATACTCGAATATAAACCACGAAAGGAAATGCAGAGGATGTGACCACATTCTTGGATATTCAAAATGGAAACACAGAATGGTAATGAAGGGATTTCTTTGTGTTTCTCGTATTATTGCTGTTATTATTATTATTATTATTATTATTGTTATTATTATTACTATTATTATTACTATTATTATTACTATTATTATAATTATTTATGCTGCTCAAAATCAAGCGTTATTATTATTATTATCATTATTATTATTATTGTTATTACTATTATTATTACTATTATCATTACTATTATTATTACTATTATCATTACTATTATTATTACTATTATCATTATTATTATCATCATCATCATCATCATCATAATCATCATCCCTATTAGTATCATTATTATAATTTTTACTATTATTACTATTATTAACATTATTATTATTATTATTATTATTATTATTTTTTACTATTAGTATTGTTATTATTATTATCATCACCATTGTCATTATCACTATCATTATTATCATCATTATCATTGATATTATTATTGTTATTATTATTATTATTATTATTATCATTATTATCATTATTATTATTATTATTATTACTATTATTATTATTATCATTATTGTAATTAATCTTATTATTATTATAACTGATATAACTATTATTATTGTTATTATTATTACTTATGTTGGATCATTATTATGATCTTATGCTGTTCAGAATCAAACATGTTCTTGTTATCTGTTATCATATCTTACTACCTCTAAGTATATAACTATAATATTACTAATTAATGTTTAAGATCACTAATTGCCATTGCAATCTTTAGTAGTAAATTATTACTACTAATGATAACAATAACAATACTAATACTATTATTAGACTTGTTTTCCCTTAGAGTGACACAAGGTGAAGAATATGATGTAATATAACATAATTCTGAATGCACACTGATCGGGATTAGCATCAAAGTCTAATCATTGGGCGACAAACGCATAGACAGACACATACATTTTCATCACGAAGAGTCAATAACCTCTTGCATAATCCTACTGATAAATCAACATGTGATCATCGCCAGACACATTACTTCCATGGGTGAGATAATGATGACAGTAACGTTAATAAAAATAATGCTGAAACATATATGATATGTAGTAATAATAATAATGGCGATGATGGTAATGCCATTACTACTACTAAAAGTAATGATATTGATAAAGATAATAATGAAAATAACAGTGATAGCAATGATTGTTCTGATGATGATAATGAAAATAACAATATTTATGATGCTGACGATGGTGGTGATGGTGATAATACTAATACTGATAATAATAATTTCAGTACTAATCTAATACTAATGTTTTTAGTAACAACAATAATGATAATAATGTTATTATTATTAATCATAATATTGATAATGGTGATAATAATGGTGATGATGGTGATGATAAGGACAATAATGATAATAAGGATTATTATTATTGTTATATTGGTAATAATCATAATATTAATGAAAATAATAATGGTAATAAATGTAAATAATGATAATGGTAATAATAGTAATGAGGATAATACTTATCCTAATGATGATACTACTACTAATAAAAGCAGTGATGATAATGATGATAATAATGATAAAATAATAACTATACTAACACTATTACTATTATCACCACTACTACTGCCAATGATAATAACGATGATAATAATGATGATAAAAATAATAGTAATAATAATAATAATAATACAAAAAGTTATAATAATGGTAATGATAATTATAATAAAAACGATAGTGACGATGAGAATAATAATGAAAACGATTATGATGATGATGATAATGATAATGATAACAATAATGATAATATTGAATGACTATAGTAATGGTGATAATAACAACAACAACAACAACAACAATAATAATAATGATAATGATACTAATAGTAGTAGTAGTAGTAGCAGATATAATAATAATGATGATAATAATAATAATAATAATAATGAAAATACAATAATAATAATAATAATAATAATAATAATAATGATAACGATAAAGATAATGATAATGATAATGATAATAATGATAAAGATAATGATAATGATAATGATAATGATAATGATAATTTTTATGATAATGATAATGATAATAATAATGATAATAATAATAATGACAATAATATCATTATTATTATTAGTATTAAAGATACTAATATCAATATTATTATTATTAATAATAAAGATAATAACAATAATAATAATAATGATAATATTAATAATAATGATAAAGATAATATTAATAATAATAATAATACTAATACTAATAATATTAATAATAATAATACTAATAGTA
>NC_061833.1:11065542-11068042 GCF_019202785.1 Penaeus chinensis
GATGGGAAGAGAAAGAAACAAGTGAATCAAAAGAACCCGAAAGGCAGACCACTGAGTCTGCATACATTGAAAGAGAGACTGATCATATATCTATTTCCAAGTTTTGGCCACGGATGGCATTACGAACAAAGAATGTTTCTGAGAAGAGTTGACCGCCAGGGATGATCTGGGCCTCAGGGGACAACAGCTGACGTCGATATATGAGGCACCCGGTCCTCCCCTCACCCCCCTCCTCCCCTTTCCCAAACTCTCAAGTCCGACGTTTACATTCTTAACGTCGGCTTCATTTCCTTCTAGGATGTTGGAAGTCCCGAGTGGCATCCCCCCCCCCCCCCCGTCCCCTTCGGGCGGTGGCCCTCGTGCCTCCCTCTCCATCTCCTCATCTCTGCTCTCCGTATCGTTTACGAAGACAAGTTGTTTACGCACGGAAATTGAAAGAGTGGTAAACAGTCCATTATTTCTTGGCGGGATCATCTCGAATTCAATACTCGGCGTGGCAGTGAACACGAGAACAAAGGGGGAGCGAGCCCTGCTGAGGACGGGATATTCTAAGCCTGATACATTTCGCACGGGCACGGAGGCTGGCGGGCACGCGTGCGCGCCAGCATCTTCGTGTGGGTTTGTCCTTGAGGTGCACATGAGGAGAGAAGTCACAATGCTTCGAGGAAGTGAATAGGCGATGCGTCTTCCTTGTCTTTGATGTCTCTTCTCTTGAAATATCGGGACGTCGAGTGTATAAAGGGTCACGCCGAAGGGAGCCCCAAGCACTGAGCAGAGGCAGACAGAAAGGATATTTATTCTATAACGGAGACGGCGGCGCATCGCTGCTACATTCGGTTTAAAAGGATTGTTGAAGTATAATACAACTGCTGTACTACTACTACTGCGACTCAGAATATCATATTTAGCACTTGCTACAGTACTTCTACTACTACTACTGTTACAACCAACCCTACAGTATTTATATATGTATATATATATATATATATATATATATATATATATATATATATATATATATATGTATTATAATATATATATCATATATATATATATATATATATATATATATATATATATATATATGTATATATATATATATATACATATATATATATATATATATATATATATATATATATATATATATATATATATTTATATATATATATATATATATATATATATATATGTATATATATATATATATATATATATATATATATATATATATATATATATATATATATATATATGCATGTAATATATATATATATATATATATATATATATATATATATATATATATACATATATATATATATATATATATATATATATATATATATATGTATATATATATATATATATATATATATATATATATATATATATATATATATATATATATATATATGTGTGTGTGTATGTATGTATGTATGTATACACACTACATCTGCATTACCTAGCATATAATGGGAGGTAACTAACTATACGTCATTCGACGAGTACTCACCATATTTATTTGTATATCTAATAGTAATAGTAATCGTAATGATAACAGCAACAATGATAAAACAGAAACAAAATATGATATTCATTAAATAATAGCAAAAATAATGATAATAATAATAACTGTGACTATAATATCAATAATAGTATAAATGAAAATAATGTTGATGCTTATATTAATAATAATAATAATTATCTTTAATAATAATAATAATAATATCAATAATAATAATTATAATAACAATGATAGTAATAATAAAAATAATAATAATAATAATAATGATAATAATAATAATGGTATAATTAATGATATCAATAGAATGAAACTAATGATAGTAATATTAGTAATAGTAGATGATGATGATAATGATGATGATAATTAAAATAATATTAACAATAATGGTAATGAAAATAACTATATTAATGATACTAATAATAATGATAATAATAATTATAATAATAAGTTATACTATTATAATATTTATGATAATAACAAAAAGTTATTACATTCATTATAATGATAATAATGATACTAATTACTATAACAATGATAATAATGATAAAAATGAAGCTAATATTGACGACGATAATAATAATACTTATAATAATGATAGTATTAATAATAATACTAATAATAATGCTAATAATACTGATAATAATAATAATACTAATAATAGCAATAATAATAATAATGATAATGATAATAACAGGAACAATAATAATGCTAATAATAATAATGATAATAATAATGATAATGATGATAGTAATAATAATAGTTATGATAATAATAATAATAATGGATAAGAGTAATAATATTTAAAAAAAATTATAAATAATGATACTAATAATGATAATAATAATAATAATAACAATAATAGTAACAATAATAACAATAATGATACTACTACTACTAATAATTAGAGTAATGATAACAATACTAATAATGATAATAATAATAATAATAATAATGATAAAGGGTAATAACAAT
>NC_061833.1:11115542-11120542 GCF_019202785.1 Penaeus chinensis
TATTATCATTACAACTATAATAATGATAATAATAATAGTAATAATAATAATAATAACAATAATAATAATGATAATTATTATTATCTTTATTATTATTTTTGTTTTATGTTATCGGTATCATCGTCGTTATTATCATCATCAATGCTATTATTGTATTTTTTTTTAATGATTTATTATTATTACCATTATTGTTATCATTATTATTACTATCATCTTATTAGTATCATCATCATCATTATCCTCATTATTATAATTATCATCATCTTCATTATCATTATTATTACTATTACTATTATTGCTATTCCTATAATCATTATTATCACTACTATCATTATTATTATCATTATCATCTTTATCAATATTATCATCAATGTTATTATCATCATCATTACTATTATTATTATTATTATTATTATTATTACTACTATTATTATAATGGTCATTATCATTATTATCACTATTATTATTATTATTATTATTATTATTATTATTATTATTATTATTATTATCATCATCATCATTTTCTTTATTATCATTGTTAATATTATTGTTGCTGTTATAATTTTCATCATTATCATTATTATTTTTATTATTGGCATTATTACTATTCATTATAATTATCAATTATTATTATTATTATTACTACTATTGTTATTACATTATTATTTTTATCATTAATATTATTATTATTACTATTGTTATTATTATTATTATTGCTATTAATATTATTATTATCAATATCACTACTAGTACAATTAATATTATTGTGATTATTATTATCATTATTATCATTATCATTATTATTCTCATTATCATGATCATTACCATTATTATTATAATTATCATCATAAGTATGATTTTTGCCATTATTTGTAGTAGTAGCTATATATTTTGTATACGCTGTTATGGTGTTAGCATTATCATGACGCGAAATTTCGGTGGAACATAAAAACGTAAACTTATATAAGCATTTACGCAAATTGTAAATCTTTTGTTTGCATCGATTTAGGAAATGGCGAACATAGTCAATCAAAACTAATATATAAAACAAACTTAATTAAATAATAAAGTCACTTGATAATAATACATTCTTTAAAATCAAATACTAAAAAAATTTCCCGCAATGCACTACCCTGTAGATCCACAACACACGTTCGCATTTAATCCAGAAATATTCTGATTTTTCTACTCACTAGAAGCCGACGCCCAGCCTATCATGGCGCAGAACCACGAACGGAAATCGGCCTTGCCTGCTCGCACGTGCGGAATTACGTCAGATTTAAGTAAGTGATCAAATTAAACTATTATGATGTTTCTGTTATCATCATCATCCTTTTCTTTATTATGGTCATCGTTATCATACTAAAGATCTTTCTTATACAGACATTTTTGTGTATAGGTACTGTGCAAGTGTTCTATCCATCTATCTACAGCTATATATCCATGCATATATGGTGACTGGAAATGAAGCTGTGTCATCTTATTAACTTCACACTATAAAGTTCCGTTTCATTCTTTTTCGGACATTGGAAAGGAATATGATAACGCAAGCAAAATCTTTAAAAGTGAAAACCCCAAATGAGAAATGTCTTTAACGAACGTCAGAGAGAAAGATATCTCGGGTTTGGTTCGTCTTCCCTCCACGAAGCCTCAGTAATTATCAAAGTGTTCACCTCATCTGAAACACTTCTCACTTCTGCCTCTGCTTTATCACTTCACACAGTTTTCTTTTTCCTATCTTTATCTCCTTTCAGTAGAGCAGACTTGTTCTCGCCTAAACTGCGCCTCCACACTTGCTCTCTCTCCTGTCACTTTCCCTCGCCCTTATCTTCATTATTTTTACGTCTTCGATAAGGCTTTCTTCTCTTCATTCTACTTCTTCCTCTTTCTCCTCCAATTCTTCTTTCGCTTCTTCTTCTTCTATTCCTCGTCCTCCTTATTCTTTCATTTCTTTCCCCTCTCCTCTAATTATTCCCATTCCTCTTAATTTTCGCGTCTTCCTCCTCGCCATTCTCTTTGCCTCTACATGTTTTACTATTTTTCATTGCTACTGTTATTACTCTATCAGTGACCAGGATAACCGCCAGTTTTAGGACGATTAGCCTTTAAAAAACTATGCAATTTCGCCATGGTTCAACTCACAGGAACGCCGTGTCAGTATCAGCTGTTTCCTGTTCAATCCTATGTCGAAGAGAAACTGCAATACGTACAGTCAGACAGAAAAAAAGAAAAAAAAAATCTACTCTCTGTTAATACCGGATTACTGTTTTAACTACTTTGCCTCACTATTCCTCACCACTTCGTCGATTGTTCATATTATTTTGTGCAAGGGGTAACGATACTTATTTTTCTGACTGTATATCCACAGTACACACCCACAGAAACACACACACACACACACACACACACACACACACACACACACACACACACACACACACACACACACACACACACAAACACACGCACACAAACACACACATGCATACGTGGGCGTATGTGAGAAAGAGATAAGGGGGAGGTGAGAGAGAGAGAGAGAGAGAGACAGAGAGAGAGAGAGAGAGAGAGCGAGAGAGAGAGACAGAGAGAGAGAGAGAGAGAGAGAGAGAGAGAGAGAGAGAGAGAGAGAGAGAGAGAGAGAGAGAGAGAGAGAGAGAGAGAGAGAGAGAAAGTGCAGTAAATCTTAGAGATCATAAAAGTAATTGGTTTTATGAATCAGAGTGCAGCTGTGGGAAAGTTTACATTTTCTATGCTTTGTCCATCTGATCTTTACCTTCCACCACCTCCTGTACACTACCAACATCAACGAGAACCAACTAGTCGCCCCATACTTTTTCCTAAGAGTATCAGCCACCGCCGCCCTTGCTCGCACGCGCCCTGATGGGGCGATGGTTCCACGAGGCTGGCTGATTTTCGATAGGTTCAGACAGACGCAAATTCGATACTATATTACCCACCGCATTCATCTGTCCTCGTCGATCCCGTGGGACTCACCCTCTCACTCACGCAGGTGAAAAAGCCCATATAACATAGAAATCCTTTTCTCCAAAATGATGAAAACTCGTTGTAGGAATATTTTGGTTCTCGGGTTCCCTGCGGAGAGCAGGTTTCTATACATGTATTTAAAGGCTTTTGTTTTCGTGTTGTTCTTCCTTTGCCTTACGAAAACGTTTCGAAGTAAATGGCAAGTACTACAGTATGGTAAAATAGATACTTACGGTTACATAGTATTAACAACAACAGCAGCAGCAACATAGCTTATCAAATCAGATAATCATTTCAAAAATAGATAAAGACGATATTGAAAGTGGTAACACCTAAACATATGCTGCTGATATAACTACACACAGTTATCAGAAGCTGCAGTTTGCCAAGTATTTGGTGAGCTTTACAGGGAAAATCTTGGTGGGCTTTGTAAGCTTCATCCTTGTAAAATAATTCGTTACCGTCCATTTCATTCCTATCTCATTGCAGTTCCATTCCCGTAAACCTGAAGTTTAACATATCTTTGGATAATACAAGCTTCAACGTATTGTTATTGTTTCATGTGCCGTCAACTATTAATCCCTTCAAATATCTTAATTCAGTCTCCACATCAATTACTTATTCTAATGTGGAAATTAACAGCTTATATATATATATATATATATATATATATATATATATATATATATATATATATATATAGAACCTCAGATCTTGGTAGAACAAAATGGTTTTCACGATTTATAAATACGTTAGAGACGTATACCGCATAGAAAACGATGTAAGAGAATACTCCGACTGTACACTATCTACCCTGTTCTAGTATATGTCACAGGGAATAAGAACTAATAATGTTAAAACTGAATGCAATATGGTCCCGACAATATATACATATGTATAAACACACACACACACACACACACACACACACACACACACACACACACACACACATACATTCACACACGCACACATCTATATATATATATATATATATATATATATATATATATGTGTGTGTGTGTGTGTGTGTGTGTGTGTGTGTGTGTGTGTGTGTGTGTGTGTGTGTGAGTGATGTATACACGGAAATAGAACAGATCTACCCTCTATAACTTGAGTCGAAAATGCGAATTCTCCAGCTGAAGAGAGTGGTGCGTCACGGAGGTGTGACATTCCGATCCTTCTGTAGTTTTGTGAATTGTTCATTTGACGGATCAGAAGTTTCACTCCTTGATGCTCGTTCGTTCAACTTTATTATAAGTTTCACCATTCCGCTGACTGCTGGTTTAAAGGCTCGATGATTTATTAGTTCGATGTTTATGTTTGTTCAGCAGTTATTGTTATTACTAATAGTCTCCTTAATTAAATAGTTTTGATATTTTGATAGTGATACATGGTTTAACATTTAATTAACTGATAATGTACCTGTTTGACAGTTCAGTAATTGGATTATTTTTACCCTGTGTCAACATTTTAATGACTTGATAACTTAGTGGTTTGGAAATTTACTGTATAGTCAAGTGAAGATAATTTATTTCATTCCGCAACGGAAAATGTTTTTTTTTTTTTTTTTTTTTTTTTTTTTTGTGCAGATCAATAATTGGTCTTTTACATTGTTGCTTGTAAAATAGATTATTTAGATGAATGTTTACATCTAATTTATCATTTTGAGATGGTATTTAAAATCATGATAGATAATGACGTAGCAGTAACAACATGATGCGATGTCAGTAGCTGTACAGTAACACCAACAACTACAGTAATAGCAACAATCATCGGCTATAATAAAAAATACTATAATCACGACAGAGCAGGCCAATGCATATAAGGCATTGGCAATAAAAGCGATAGTAAGTCAGTTGGGCAAAGCAAAATGGTCAAGACCAGTTCTTCTAAATCTTAATTAAATGCTTGGCGAAGAGAAAATTTTAAATGTGTATTTGCGTCATTGTTACGTTGAAATAAGGATTGGTAAATTGAAAGTAAAGCAGTGAAACAGGTGGGCATTAAATGAA
>NC_061833.1:11148042-11155542 GCF_019202785.1 Penaeus chinensis
AAAAAGCGGTTCAGGTTATGAAATAGAATCAGCTATGAATATCTTAGTCTCGTTTGGTTTGACGGAGGTCTGTGTGTGGATGTTGTAAAATATTGGACAGATGCAGATAAAACGAATCATTCGGAAGCAAGTAAAACCAATGTATATTTTCCATCAAATGTGTAAGAGTGCTTTTGTGGTACAAAGAGATACGTGGGTTTCATTACACGCATCGGCGAATACAAATTGCATTTTCGTTTTATCATTGTTAAATCTTTATTTCTGCATATAACTGTTCACTGGTTTACTTACTTTTCAGTTACTCATTATGGTTAAAATTGTCATCTGGATTATTATTATTATCATCATCATCCCCATCCTCATCCTCATGATCATTATTATTATTATTATTATTATTATTATTATTATTATTATTATTATTATTATTATTATTATCATTATCATTACTATTATCGTTATCGTTATTATTATTATTATTGATATTATTATTAATATCATTACTATTATTAATATTATTATTATTATTATTATTATTATTATTGTCATTATTATTATTATTTATATTATCATTAACATCATAAGCCTTAATATCATTACAATAATAATGATAGTAATGATAATAATAATAATGATTATTATCATTATTGTTATTATAATTATCATTATTATTACTATCATTACTATATTAATTTAATTAACCTTATTTTTATTATTAGTATTAGTAGTAGTAGTAGTAGTAGTATTGTCAATATTATTATTGTTGATAATATCATGGTTACTATTGTTATTATTATTACTCTTGGCATTGCTATTACTATTGGCATATTTATTACTATTGTCATTATCATTAATATAATCAATTTTACTATTATTATTATTATTATTATTATTATTATCAATATTAATAACATTATTAATATAATCAATATAATCATTATTGTTATTATTATTGTTATTATTATTATTATTTTCATTATCATCATTATTATAATTATAATTTTCTTTTTTAATATCAAAATCATTATTATTATTATTATTAATGATGTTACTATTACCATTATTATTATAATAATTATCGTTATCATTACTATTATAATCATTACTGTAATTTTGATAATAATAATAATAATAATGATAATAATATCAATAATAATAACAATAGAATTAATAATAGTAATGATGATAATAATATCAATTATAATAACAATAATATTAATAATAATAATGAGAAGAAGAAGAATGATAATAAAAATAATAACAATTATCATGATGATAATGATAATAATAATGATAATAATAATGATAATAATGATAATGATTATAATAATGATAATAATAATAATAATAATAATAATAGTAATTGTCAAGATTTTATTATTATTTCTATTATTATTATTACAGCTATTATTATTAATATGATCATTATAGTTATAACATAATTTTAATATAATATAATATGATATAATATAATTATTATTGTCATCATCATTTTATACATTATTATTATTATTATTATCATATCTATTATCATAATAATAATTATTATTAATAATAATATTATTATCATTACTTATCAATAACAATAATAATAATAATAATAATAATGACAACAATAATTATTATTATTATATGTTTTTATTATCATTATTATTATTGCTATTATTACTCTCATTATTATTACTATTATTATTATAACTATTATTATCATTACTTATCAATAATAATAAAATTAGTAATAATAATAATGATCATAATAATAATGATAATACTTATTATCATAATAATTATTATTATTATTACTCTCCATATTATTACTATTATTATTATTATTATTATTATTATTATTAATATTATTATCATTATTGTCATTATTATTATTATTATAATTATTATAATTATTATTATTATTATGATTATTATTATTATCATTATTTTCGTTACTATTATCACCATTATCATTATTAACACTATCATATTTAACTTATTATGATCAGAATATCAATAATAATAACAATGTTTACTATGATAATAGTTATAATAACAAGGATAATAACAATTATGGTAATAATCATGATAATAATAGTAATAGTAACAACTATGATAATGGAAAATGTAATATGATTAATAAGAAAACTAATAAGGATGTTAATAATATTGATTTTGATTATGATAATTAAAATAATGATAGTGAAAATAATATTAATAAAAATAATAAAAATAATAATAATAGTAATAATAGTAATAATAATAATAATAATAATAATAATAATAATAATGCCAGTAATTATAACAATAATAATGATATTAATAATAATAATAATAATAATCATTATTATTATAATGTCTATAATAATAATTATTATTATAATGACAATGATAATAATAATAATAATTGTTATTTTTATTACTATAATAATAATAATAACAATAACAATAATAATTATTATTATTTATATTATCATTATTATTATCATTATTATTATAATTATATATAATAGCAATAATGATAATAATAATGAAAAATATAACCAATAATAATAATAATATGAATAATAAAAATGAAAATAATAATAATGATAATAATGAAAATAATAATGATAATCATAATAATAATGACAATTGTTATGATTCTTATCTATATTGTTACTATTTTTATCATTATTATTAATATTATTATTGTTTTCATCGTTATCATTATCATTATTATTATTATTATTATTATTATTATTATTATTATTATTACTATTATTACTATTATCTTTATTGCTATTAATCTATAATGATAATAATAATAATGATATTACTAATAATAATAATGATAATTATAATGTTAATTATTATTATTGTTATCATATCTGTCATTATCATTAATATTATTATCAATATTATAATTATCATCATCATTATTGATATTTATCTATAATGATACTAATAGTATTAATAATAATGATGATAATAGTAATAATTATTGTTATTGAAATTATTACAATCATTATTATTACTATTATTATTATTACAATTATTATTATTAATATTATTATTATTATTATTATTATTATCAGGATTGTTATTATCATTATCAAAACCAATATTATTAACATTCTTGTTATTTTTCTTATAATTCGTATTACAATTACTATTTTTATAGTTATTAATATTATTATTATTATTGTAATTATTACAATAATTGTTTTTATCCTTGTTATTATAACTATTATCATAGTAAACATTGTCATTATTATTGATATTCTTATCAGAATAAGCTAATAATTATAGTGTTTATAATAATAATAATAATTATAAAAATAATAATAATAATAAAAATAATAAGTAGTAGTAATAATAATAATAATAATAATGATAATATTAAATATAATATTGATAATGATAATAATAATGATAATAATGATAATAATGATGATGATGATGGCATCATCAACATCATCACAATAATAGTAATATTAATAATGATAATAGTAATAATTATAATAATAAAAAATGATAATAATGATATTAATAATAATAATAATAATTATCATTATAATAATAATAATAATAATAATAATAATAATAATAATAATGAAAATTATAATATTGATAATAGTAATAATAATAATAAATAATAAGAATGATAATAATAATAATTATAATCATAATTATAATAATAATATTTATTACAATAATACAAATAAAAAAAAAAAAAATAAAAATAAATAGTAATATAAAAAATAGTGATAGTAATGATACTATTAATAACAGCAACAAGAAGAAAATCAATTATAATATCAGTATTAATAATCATAGTTTTAATGATGATGACTATTATTATAAAATCTATAATAGTTATAATAATATTGATTGTTTTATGAATAATACTAGTTATAACGATTGCAATTCTTTATTGATAATAATGGTTAAAATGATACTGAATATTAAAGCAATAAAAATAATGAAGAATAGTGATGTTGATGATAATATTAAAAATAATGATGAAAATAATAATAATAGTAATAATAATAATAATAATAATAATAATAATAAAAGATAATTATAATGATAATGATAATAATAATGGTAATGATAATGATAATAAAAATCATAATAATAATGATAATAATAATAACAATAATAATATGACATTAATAATGATAATAATGATGAGAATAAAACAATTACAATGACAATAATGATAATCATAATAATTATGCTGAGGATACAGACAAGATGATAAGCACAATGACATTGATGAAAATAATCATAGTAATAATAATATTATCTTATTGATGATATAAAATATAGCATTAATAAAACAATTGATGATAATGATGATAAGAGAGATAATGATAATAATGATATCAATAATAATAATAATGATAATAATAATAATAATAATAATGATAATAATAATAATAATAATAATAATAATAATAACAATAATAATAATGATGATATTAATAATAAAAAAATAATGATAATAATAATGATAATAATACAAATAATAATAATAACAATGGTTATAATAACATTAATATCAATAATGATAATTATAATAGAAATGTTATTAATAATAATAATGATAATGTTAATAAAAATACTACTACTAATAATATAAATAATTAAACAAAAATATATTAATAATGATAATAAGAATGACAATGATGATAAAAAATATATATATTAATAGCAATGATAATAATATTAATAATATTGATGATATTACTACTACTACTAATACAAATTTGAATTTCAAGAAGATTATAGAAGTGAAAATGGTATTGATATCAATAAAAATATTGATTATAGTGATGATGATATTAAAAATAAAAGAATTAGGAAATAGTAATAATAGCCCTAATATGATAACATAATAATAGTAATAATTGTATTAATAATAATAATTGTAATAATAATAATAATAATAATATTGATAATAGTATAAATAATAACAGTGATATGAATAATAGTGATAATAATATATATAATAATAATTATATTAGTAATATTAAAGATAATAATGATAATAATAACAATGTCGGTTATGAGAATCATAAAAGTAGTAATTATAATAGTAATGATGAGTAAAAATAATAATAATGATAATATCAGTAATAATGATAATAATCATAATAACAATAATAATAATGATAAGAATCATAAAAACAATAGCAATAAAATAATAATAATAATAATAATGATAATAATCATATTAACAATAATAATAATGATAAGAATCATAATAACAATAATAATAATAATAATAATAGTAATAATAACAATAAAAATAATATAACAATAATAATGAAGATAACAACTATAATGAAAATAAAACACATGATATCAATAACAATGTCAATGATTATGTAGGTGTTGATGATAATAATGATAATAATAATAATAAAAATAATAATAATAATAATAAAGTAATGATAATAATATTATTTGTAATAATAATGATAATTAGTCTTAATGATAACAAGAACAACAATAATAATAAAAATAATAATAGTATTGATAATAATTGTAATCAAAATAAATATTAAAATCATAATGATATTCATACTAAAAATATTATTATTAATAATATTGATAATGGCAATAATAATAATAATAATAATGATGATGATAGTAATAATAATAGTAATAATGATATTGATAATAACATTAATAATAATAATAATAATAATAATAATAATAATAATAATAATAATAATAATATTGATAATAATAATGAGAGTAATGTTAATAATGATAATAATAATGATAATTATAATAATAATATAAATAATTATAATAATAATAACAATAATAGGAATAATAAAAATATAATAACGATAGTAATAATAATAATAATTAAAATAATAATAACGATAATGATGATAATAATTATAATGATAGTAATGATAATAATAATAATAATAATAATAATAATAATAATAATAATAACACTACTATTACTCTACTAGTAATAATTGTAATGATAATGGTAATAAAAATAAAAACAATACTACTACTTTGACTAATAATGATAATAATGACAACTGTAATATTAATAAAGATAATGATAATAATAATGATTATAATAATAATAATAACAATAAAAAAATGATAGTAATAATAATCTATATAATGATAATAATGACAACAGTAATAATAATAAAAATAATGATAATAATAATGATAATAATAAATAAATGATTATGATAATCTAAATAATGATAATAATGCAAATAATGATAATCAGGATAACAACATGACAATAATAAATATAAAAGAAATAATAAAAATGTAGTAATGATAATAACAATAAAAAAAAAAAAAAATAATAATAATAATGATATTAAAAAATATAAAAATAATAGTAATATTAATAACAATGATGATAATTAAAATAATAATAATAATAACCATAATAATAATAATGATAATAATAAAACAATAAAATTATAATAATATTATGAATAATGCTAATGATAACAATGATAATATCAATAGTAGTAATAATGATATTAATAACATTAATCATAATAATAATAATAATGATAATATTAATAATAATAACAATAATGATAAAAATAAGAATGATAATAATATTATCAATAGTAATAATGATATTAATAATGATGATAATTATAATACTGATAATGATATTGATGATGTTGATATAATTATAATATTGATGATAATGATAATACTAATATCATGATAATAATGATAATAATATTAGGAATAATTATAATAATAATAATAATGATAACGAAAATAATAATAATAATAATGATAATAATAATAATAATTATATGTATCATAATGGTAATAAAGACAATTATTAAAAACAACAATGATAATAACAATGTTAATGATAATAATAATAACAAAAATATTAATAATAATGATAAAAATGATAATAATAATGATAATAACAACAATAATAATAAAGATAAGGGTAATAATAATAATAACAATAATTATGATGATTATAATAATAATAAAAATAATGACAATGATAATAATTATTATAATAATAGGAAAAATCGTAATTCTCATAATAATAATAATTACAATAAAATTATTGTAATAATTATAACAATTTTAATAATAATAATGATAATAACAGTATCAATATTAATAATAATAACAAAAATAAAACTAATATGAATAATATTAGAATAAATAATAATAATAATAACAAAAATACAACTAATAATAATAATAAAATTAACGATAACGACAGTTATAATGAAAAAGTAAAAATTATGAGAAAAAAATATTAAGGAAAATAATAATAAAAAAATAATAATGATAAATATGATAATAATGATAATAATATAGATAATGAGAACTACAATGATAATAATAATAATAATAATAATAGAAGGACAATAAAATATTAATGATTATAATAATGATCAAACTAATGATGATAATGATAATATCAATAATCAATAATAATGATAATAATTATATTAATAATAATAATGATAATAATGATAACAATAATAA
>NC_061833.1:11160542-11173042 GCF_019202785.1 Penaeus chinensis
TAATGCTAACAATAATTATAGTAATAATATGCATGATAATTATAATAATAATAAAAATAATGAAAATACCAATGATAATAATAATAATAATAATAATAATAACAGTTATGATAATAATAATAATAATAATGATAATAATAATAATAATAACAGTTATGATAATAATAATAATAACAATAATAACAGTTATAATGATAATAATAATAATAATAATAATAATAATAATAATGATAATAATAATAATAAATTAATAATAATAATGAAAACGAAAATAATAATAATAATAATATTAATTATTATAAAAAATTATAATTCAAATAATTACAATGATGAAATTAAAAATAATAATAATAATAATAATAATAATAATGAGAGAAATAAAAATGAGAATGATAATAAAAAGGATAATAATAACAATAATGATAATAATAATAAAAATAATAATAATGATAATTATAGTGTTAATGATAGTGATGACAATAATAATTTTAATATTAATAACAATAATAATAATTATAACGATAATAATAATAATAAACATAATAAATATAATAATAATGAATTAAAAAAATAATAATAATAATGATAATCATAGTAAAAATAATGATAATAACTATTATGATAATAATAATATTAATAATAATAATAGTAATTATTATATGAATGATAAGAATAATTATAATAGTGATAATATTAATAATAAAAATAATAATAATAACAATGATAATAAGAATTTTAATGATAGTAAAAATGATGATGATTATACTTATAATAATATACTTATAATACTACGACTTCTACTACTAATAATAATAAGGATAACACTACTAGTACTGCTAATACTACTACTACTAATAAATATAATAATAATAATAATAATAATAATAATAATAATAATAATTATATAAATAATAGTAATGATTATTATTATCATAAAAACAATAATAATAATAATAATAATACAACTAGAAATACTACTACTAATAATAAAAATAATAATAATAATAAGAAGAAGAATACGAATAAGAATAAGAATAAGATTAAGATAAAGGATAAAAAAAAAAGAATAAGAACATTATAAAAAAGAAAAGGAATAATGAAAAATAATGTATACAAGTATAATGATAATAATTACAATAATGATGTTTATAATAATAAAGATAATAATAATAATAAAAATAATGAAATGATAATAATAGTTACGAAATTATAATACTATTACTAATGATATGAACAATAATTATGGTAATATGAATGGTGATATTAATAATAAATATAAGGTTGATAATAATAATAGTAATAATTATTATTATATTAATACTAATACGTAATAATAACAATTATAATAGAAATTAAAAAAAAAATAATAATAATATAAATAATAAAAATTATAGTAATAATAATAATAACAATAACCATATCTTTGATAATAATAACAATAATAATATTATAAATAAATATAATAATAAAAATAATTATAATATTAAAAATAATAAGAATCATGATACTACTAATAATAATCATATAAATGATGATGATGATTATATTAATAAGAATGATGAAATAATGATAATAATAAATACTAAAACAATAAGAATAAGAATAAGAATGAGAATAACAACAATAATAATAATGGTAATAATGATAATGACAATAATAATGATCATTAAAATAATAATGATAATAATATCAATAATATTACTAAAATAATTAATATATGAATGGTAATAATAATGATAATAATAATGAGAATTAGAATGAAAATAAAAAAATATAATAATAATAATAATGATAATGATACAAACAATAATAATAATAGTAATAATAACAATAATGATAATAATGGAAATAATAATGTAAATAATAATATAAATAAAAATGATAATAAAAAAAAAAAAATAATTGTATTAATAATAATGAAAATAATAATAATAACAACAATATCTATAATAATAATGATAATAAAAATGATGCTGATGATAATAATAATAATAATAATAATCAGATAAATAACAATTCTATAGATAGTAATAAATAGTAGTAATAATAACAATGATAAAAACAATAACGATAATAATGATAATCATAAAGATAATAATAATAATAATAATAATAATAATATTAATAATAATAATAATAATAATAATAATAATAATAATAATAATAATAATAATAATAATAAAAATAACAATGATGATGATAATGATCAAAGTAATGATGATAACGATAATATCAATATTCATTATAATAATGATATTAATAATGATAAAATAATGATAATAATAATAATGAAAATAATAATAATAATAATAAAAATAATAATGATAATAATAATAATAATAAAGAAATAAAAATAATTATAAAAATAATGATAATATTAAAAATAATAATGATAGTAATAATAATAATAATGAAATAAAAATAATAATGATAATATTAGTTATATTGATATTAATAATAATAATAATAACAATAAGAATTATAAAGATAATAATAATGAAAATAATGATGATAATGGTAATATCAATATTCTTTATAATAATAATATTAATACAAATAAAAAGAATGATAATAATAATGATAATAATAATGATGGTGATGATTATGAATCTGATAATAATAATAATGATAATTATAATAAAAACAATAATGATAATAATAATAATAATGATTATGAAAATATTTATAAAAAATAAAAATAATGATAATTCTAACAATAATAATAAGAATAATACAAAATATATAAAAATAATAAAAATAACAGTAATAGTAATAGAAATAATAATAATATTTATATAAATATTAATATGAAAATAATAATGATAATAATAATGATAATAATAATAATAATAATAATAGTAAAAAATAATAAAGATAATAATAATAATAAAAAAAAATAATAATGATAATAATAATAAAAACAATGATAATAATAATTAATGATAAAAACACTAATGTTGATAATGATAATGATAATAATAAAACTATAATAACAACAATGATAATAATTGTAAAAACATGATGATAATAATAATAATGATAATAATAATAATAATAATAATAATAATAATAATAATAATAATATTAACAATAATAATAATATATACAATATATATAAATATATATACAATTAAAATACATTACTACTAATAACAACAATCATTATGGTAATTTTAATAGTGATAATAGTAATTAGAATAATAATGATAATAATAACAATGATAATAATAATAATAATAATAATAATAATAGTACAACTACTACTACTATTAATATTGAAAATAATAATTATAACAATAATAAAAGGATAATAATTAAAATCGTAATATTAGTTATACAATTATGATTATTTAACTAATAATAACAACAATAATTATGGTGACATTGATAGTGTTAATAATAAGAAGAAAAATGACAACAATAATATTAATGATAACAATAATCATTATGTTAATGATAGTAATGATAATAATAATAATAACAATAACAATAATAATCATAATGATAATGATAATAATATAAATAACAATAACAATGATCATGATTCTCATAATAATAATGATAATAATGATGATAATGATAACAATATTGATGATGATAATTATAATAATGAAAATAATAATAATAATAATAATAACAATAATAATAATAATAACAATAAAAATAATTATAATAATAAATAGTAATGATAGTAACAATGTTTATGATGATAAAAATAATAATATAGATAATGACATTAATAATAATAATAACAATTAAAATAAAAACCATAATAATAATGATAATATTAATAATAAGAAGAATGATAATAATAAGAGTAATAAAACAATGAAAATTATAATAATAATAATGATGATAATTATAATAACAATAATGATACTACTAATAATAACAATAATAATAATCATAATAGTATTAATAATAATAAAATAATAACACTAATACTACTACTAGTAATAAGATGAATAATAAAAACAATAATAATAAAAATAATAATAATAATAATGATAATAAAAATAAGAAAAACAATAATAATGATGATGATAATAATGATGATAATAATTATAACAATGATAATAATAATGAAAATAATAGTGACAATAATAATGGTAAAAAACAACAACAATAATAATAATAATAATATTAATAATGATAATAATGATCATAATAATGTTGATAATGATAATGTGAACAATAATTATAATGATAATAATAATGATAACAAAAATTATATTAAAAATAATAATGATAATAAAAAAAAATAATAATATTAATAACTAAAATAATAATGATAATAAAAGTAATGTTAATAATAACAATAATAATATTGGTATCAATAATAATAGCAATAGTATTAATAATGATAATAACATTTATAGTAAAAAATATATATAATAATAATAATGATAACAATAATAATAATTATAATAATCTTAATAATAATATTAATAATAATAATAATAATAATAACGCTGATAATGATAATGATAATTATAATGATAATAAAAATTATAATTATAATAATGATAATAATGATATTGATAATAATATGAAGAACTGTATTAAGAACAATAATAATGATGACGATAATACTGTTAATTATAATAATAATGATGATAATAATAATAATAATAAAAATAATAACAATAACAGTAATATCAGTAATAATAATAATAATAATAATAATAATAATAATAATAATAATAATAATAATAATGATAATGATCATAATGGGAAAAAGAATAATATAAATAATAATAATAATAATACTTATAATGGTAATATTAAAAAAACAATAATATAATGATAATAATAATAATAGTATTAATAGTAAAAAACATAATAACGATACTAATAATGATGATAACAATAATAACAATGGTAATAATAAAGAAATAATAATGATAATAATAATGATAACAATAATAATAGTAATAATAATAATTATAATGAAAAACAATGATCACAATCATGTTCATATTGATAATATGAATAATAATTATATCATTATGATGACTATAATGATAATAAAAATAATGGTGATAATAATCATAAAATTAATAATAATAATAATAAGATTAATAATTAAAATAATAATAATAATAATATTAATGATAATAAAAATAATAACAATAATAATAATAATGATATCTATAATAATAACAAAAGTAATAACGAGAACAATAATAGTGAGAAGTAAAATAATAATAAAAATAATTTTAACCATAATAATATTCATAATAATATCATTAAAAATGATAATAATAAAAAAAATATAATGATAATAATAACGGTGATAATGAAAATGATTATTATAATGATAAAAATAATAATAATATAATTAATAATAATAATTATGATAATGATAAAAATATGAAGAACGGTATTAAGAAAAATGATGATGATGACGATAATATTGATAATTATAATAATAATAATAATACAAAAAAATAAATAATAATAATAATACAGTAGAAATGTCTATAATAATAAAAATGAGGATAATGATAATGATAATGATAATAGTAAAAATAATGATAAGGATTATAATAATACTAATAATAAAAATAATAATGAAAATATTAGTAATAATACTAATAAAAATAATAATAATAATAATTATATTAATAATAAGATAAATACAATAATAATAATAATAATTACAATGATAATGATGATATTCATGATAATGATCATAAAGATAGTATTGATTATAATAATAATGTTAATAATAATAATAAAAAAGAGAATAATAATGATAATAATAACACTAATAATAATAATGATAATAATGTTAATTATGATTATGATAATAATAAAAAAATAATAATATGAATGATAATAGTAAAAATACTACTACTAATAATAAAAATGAAAATATTAATAAATGAAAAATTAATAATGATATAAATAATAATGATAATGATAACACTGATAGTAATCGGAATATATGTTTGAAAATAAAAACAATAATAATACTAACAAAGATTATAATAATAATAATAATAATACCAACAACCGTAATAATGATAATGAAGATGATGATGATGGTAATAATCAAAATGATAATAACGATAATCATAATAATACTTGTAAAAATAATAATAATAACAATAATAGTGATGATAATAATAATAATAATAATAATAGTAGTATTAATAGTCATATTAATAATAATAATAACAATAATAACAATAATAACAATAGTAATAATAACATTAATATTAATAATGATAATGATTTAAATGATAATAAAATAATTTATAACATTAGTAACATTGATATCTATAATAAAATTATCATAATAAGAAAAAGATACGATAATGATTATAACAATGATAATGATATTAATAATAATAATAATGATAATAATAATAATCATAATAATAATAGCAGTAATAATAATCATAATAATAACAATAATAACAATAATGATAATAATAATAATAACAATGAAAATAATAATTATAATGATAATAGTAATAGTAATTATAGTAAAAATAATAATAACATTCATATTATTGATAATAATAAAAACAATAATAATGATAGTAATAACTATATATTATTATCATTATCATTATTATAATGGTTAATATTAGTAGTATAATAATAGAAATAAAAATAATAATGAAATAATAATAATAATAATAATAGTAATAATAACAATAGCAATAATAATGATAATAATAATAAAATAATAGTAATTATAACAATAATAACAATTATTATTATTATTATAATAAGTAATAACAATTATAATAATTATAATCAGTTTTATAATAGTAAAAACAAATAATAACAAGAATAATAATAAAGATAATAATAAAAGCAATACCGAAAATGATGATGATGTTGATGATATTAATAATAGAAAGAGTAATTTTGATAATGATGAAAAATAATAAAATAAAAAAAATAATGATAATGGTGAGGATAGGTAATAATGATAATAAAAATAATAATAATAATAATAATAATAATAATAATAATAATTGTGATAATAATAGTTATAACAACAATAATATTAATAAATATAATATTAGTAATTATAATCATAACAAAAATACTTAAAATAATGACAATAATAATAATAATAATAATGTAATAGTAACAATAGTAACCATAATCATATTATTAATAATAGTAATAAGTATAATAATAGTCATATTAATAATAATAATAATGATATTAATAATAATAGTTTTTATTTATATTACATTAATATAAGTAGAATAACAATAATACTAATAATATTAATAATAGCAATACTAATATTAATAACAATAGCAATAACAATACTAACAATAATGATAATGATGGTACTAATAACAATAATAATGTTAATAATAATATTAATAATAATATTAATAATGATAGTAATAATAACAATAATAATAAAATAATAATAATAACTATATTAATAATGAAGAGTAATAGAAATAATTATAATTATTATTATAATAGTGAAAACAAATGGTAACAATGATAATAGCAATAATAATAATAATAATAATAATAATAATAATAATAGGAGTAAGAACGATAATGATGATGATTTTGAGGATAGTAATAATAGTAATTTTCATTTTGATAAAGATACAGAAAATAATAATAATAAAAATAATAATAATAATAATAATAGCAATAATGATAATAATAATAATAATTATACAAATAATAAAAATGATAATAATTAAATAATAATAATAATAATAATAATAATAGCAATAATGATAATAATAATAATTGTACAAATAATAAAAATGATAATAATTATAGCAATAATAATAATGAAAATAATAATAATTATTATTATAATGATATTAATATTAATAATGATAGTAATAATGATAATAATAATGTTAATAATAATAATGTACATAATATTTACAAGAAAAAGAAAATAATAATAAAAACAACAGTATTAAGAGCAATGATGATGATGATGACGATAATGATAGTGATATTAATATTAGTAATAATAATAATAATAATAAAAATGATAATAATAATAATAATAATAACAATAATAATTTCAATAAATGTAAAATAATAATAATAATAATTATAATAATGTTAATAATAATAATGATAATAATGTTAATAATAATGAATGATAAAAGTAATAATGTTAATAATAATAATAATAATTATAAACTGATAATAATAACACTGATAATAATCGTTATATCTTGTTGATAATAATAAATATAATGATATTAATAGGAATAATAATAATTATAATAATAATAATTGTAATAATTACATCAATAAAAATAATAATAATAATGAAGATGATGATGATGATAATAATCATAATGATAATAACGAAAATCATAATAATAGTTGTAATAATAATAATAATAATAATAATAATAATATTAATAATAATAATAACAAATTAATGATATTAATAAAAAAAATAATAATGATTATAATAATAATGATAGTAATATTAGTAATAATAATAATATGTATAAAAATGATTATAACAATAATGACAATATGAGTAATAACATTCATAATAAAAATGATAAAATAGAAATAGAAATAATAATTGTCATAATTATAATAATATTGATATCTATTATAATAAGAGTTATAATAAGAAAAATACTAATAATAATAATGATAATAGTAATAATAACAATAATAATAATAATAAAATTAATAATAGAAATAATAATAATAACGGTAATAATAGCAATAATAATAAAAACATGATATAAATAATAAAAATAAAAATAATGATAATTATAATAATAATAATAACAATAATAATAATAATATTGATAATAATAACAATAATCATTATTTTGATGATAGTAATAATGATAATAATAATAATGATAATAGTAACAATAAGAAAGAATAATAATAGTTATTCGTGTTATTATTATTATTATTATAATTATTAATAGTGGGAGTATAATAATACTAGTAATAAAAATTATAATAATAATGATAATAGTAATAATATTAGTAATAATAACAATAGCTACAATAATAATAATAATAATAATGGTAATGATGATGCTAAAAAGAATAATAATGATAATAATAATTTTAATAATACTTATAATAGTAATAATAATGAAAATAATAATAATAATAATAATAATAATAATAATAATAATAATAATAATAATAATAATAATGATAATAAATGACAATAATAATGATTATAATTATTATTATAACAGTAAAAACAAATAATAACTATAATGATAATAACAAAAGTAATAACGATAATGATGATGATGTTGATAGTAATAATAGTATTAGTAATATTGATAATGATAAAGAAAATGATAATAATAACAATAATAATAATGATAATGATTATGACAGCATAGGTAATAATAGTAATAACAATATGATAATATTAACAAATATTCTAATAATAGTTATAATAATATTAATATTAATAACTATATTAATATTAATTATAATCATAATAAAAATAATGATAATAATGATAATAATAATGATAATTATAATAATGATAAAATTAATTATAAATGATAATAATAATGTAAAATGATAAAATGATGATAAAATGATAATAATGATAATCATAATAATTATAACATTAATAATAATAGTACAATAATAATGATAATAATTATGATAATAGTAATAATATTATTTATGATGATAATTACAATGATAGTAATGATTATAATAATTATGCTAATAATAATAATAATAAAAATAGTAGTAATAATAATGATAATGACAATAATGTTAATAATGTTAATAATAATAATAATAATAATAATAATAATAATAATAATAATAATAATAACAATAATAATGTTAAAAAAAAATAATAATAATAAAAATAATAATAATGAAAATAATAATTAATAATGATAATAGTAATAATAATGATAATAATAATACTAATAATAATACTAATAATGTCAATAATAATAAATTATTAAAATAATAATGAAGATAATTCTAATGATATTATGATAATGATAATAATAACACTGATAATAATCATAATATCTTGATGATAATAACAATGATGATAATACTAATAAAGATAATATTAATAATAATAATAATAATAATAATAATAATAATAATAACAATAATAAAAATGACATTAACAAAATCAACATTCATATTGAAGATGATGATTATGATGTTAATAATGATAAGGATAATAATGGTAATCATAATAATAATAATGATAATAATAATAATATCAACAATTATATTAATAATTATGATGATAATGACTACAATGATGATAATAATCACAAGGATGACGATAATCATAATAATAGTTGTAATAATGATAATAACAATAATAATAAGAGTTTTAATAATAATAATAATAATAATAATAATAATAATAATAGTATTAATAGTAATAATGATAATGAAAAAAATGATAATGACAATAATAATAATAATAATAATAGTATTAATATTAATAATAAAAATGATTATAACATTAATAATTATAATGATACTAATAGAAATGATAATAATAATACTTATAATAATAGTAATATTGATAACCATAATAATTGTAATTATAATAAAAAGAAAAAAAAATTACGATAATGTTAATAATAATAATATTAATAATAGTATTATTAACAATAAACATAATAACAATCATAATAATAATATCAATAACAATAATGGTAATAATAATAATGATAATAATAATAAGAACTATAACAATGATAATTATAATAATTATATTAATAATAAATAAAATAATAATAATAATAAATATTATTATTATTTCTATTAGATGTAAAACAATACAAATAATAATAATAATAATAAGAATAATAATGATAATACTGATAATGATGATATTAATAACAATAATAATAATAATAATAACAATAATAATAATAATAATAATAATAATAATATTAATAATAATAATAATAATGATAATATCAATAATGATAATAAATAAGAATAAAGATAATTATTATTATTATTATAATAGTAAATATAATTAATAACAATAATAATAATAATTATTATAATAATAAAATAAATAATGATAATGAACATGATATTGATGATAGTAATAATAGTAATAATAATATTGATAATGATACAGAAAATAATGATAATAATAATAATAATAATAATAATAATGATTATGATAGTGATAGGTAATAATAATAATATTAATAATAATAGCAATATTGATAACTATAATAATAATAATTAGAATGATAATAAAAATGTCAATAAGCATGACAATAATAATAATAATAATGATAATTATAATAATACTAATAATTATAATACTAATAATAATAATAGTAATAATAGTAATAATAATTCTAAAAAAATAATAACAATTACAATTAAAATAGTAATAATATTAATAATAATAATAATAATAATAATCATAATAATAATAATATTAATAATTATAATAATAATAATAATTTAAACATTATCATTATTATTAGTAGTAATAGTAGTAAAATAACTATAATAAAATAATGATAATAATAATGATTATGATTGCAATAATAATAGTAATACTAATAATAACAGCAATATAAATAATAATACCAATAATGATGATAATGGTGATACTAATAACAACAACAATAATAATATTAGTAATAATAATAATGATAATAATAACAATAACAATAAGAATAATAATACTAATGAAAGATAACAATAAAAATAATTATAATTATTAATATAATAGTAAAAATTAAATATTAATAATAATAATAATAATGATAATAATAAAAGGAATAACGATAATGATGATGATGTTGATCATAGTTATAATAGTAATAGTAATATTGATAATGATAAAGAAAATAATAATAACAAAAATAATAATAATGATAATGATTGTGATATTGAGAGGTAATTATAATAATGATAATAATAATAATAATAATAATAATAATAATGGTAAAAATATTAATAATGATAATAATAATGGTAATAATAATAATAACAATAATAATAGTAATAATAACAATAATGATAATAGTAACAATGATAATAATAATGGTAATAATAATGTTTATATTATTTATTATAAAAAGAAAAATAATATCTATAATAAAAAGAAAAATAGTATTTATGATAATAATAATAACAATATTATTATTAATAATAGTAATAACAGTAATAATAATAAAATTAAAAATAATTATAATAATAATAATAGTAATAATAATAATGATAATGATGATAATCATGAAACTACTGCTACTACTAATGATAATAATAAATTTAATAACAGTAATAATCATAATTATCATAATGTTTATCATTATATTAATATTAATGATAATACTAATAATAATACTAATAATAATAACATTAAAAGTAATAAATATAATAGTAGTAACTATAATAATTCTAATAATAATGATGATAATAATAGTTTATATTGTAATTACGTTCATTATCAATATTAACATCATCATTATTATTGTTATTATTACGATTATCATTACCGTTATTATCAA
>NC_061833.1:11180542-11183042 GCF_019202785.1 Penaeus chinensis
GAATGGATAGCACTGCTGCTTCTAATATCGAATTCTGAATATTGTTTACTTCTTCACCAATGGTTTCTCCAACAAGTTCGAGCTTGATGCTCCTTGTGAAGGTGACCCAGTCTGCTCTTTTTACGTTACATTTGGGTGCTGAAGGTGTTCTCACTGTGTCGCATGAATATTCAATAAAAATAGGAAGATGATCGCTTCCCAACGAGTCTTCAATGGTGTGCCACAAGCACTTGGCTGCTTTTGATGAAGTGATGAGTTAATAAAGCTCAAATTACCGGTATTATAGTCCACCCGCGTCGGACTACCATCGTTCAGAAAGACCAGATCAGAATCATCAATCAACTTAACTACTTGCTCACCTCTACCATCCGTCCGCAGGGAACTCCATAATGTATGATGAGCATTAAAATCATCTAAAATTGATTTATTTTGTGGCAGACGATCTTGAAGAGCAAAAAGCTCACCATAAATCACCACTTTGTCAGGGGGACAATAATCTGAACATGTAGTCAGATACGTGTTATTGATTTTTACTTTGCATGCGACAAATTCCAAAGTAGAACCAATAGTCACCTCAGTGACTATTGGTTCCCCCCGCCTCCACCCCTTCCTTCTCGATCCGAATAATGAGTCACTTAACGAATAATGAGTCACTTAACGCACTTAACACACGTCAGAGACGAGGTGTGTTAAGTGCGTTTCTTGGAGAACTATAATATCGGGAACATAGGACGAGGCTAATAATCTAAGGTCATTTACTTTAGATCCATCGCTTAATGGTTAACGCGAAGATTTCGTTTTATGGGGTATAGAAGTGCCTTGTCCTCCAGTTTTAATTTGCTTTTTCTGGGAGGAACGTTCGTCCTCCTCTCCCTCGATACCCAGGGGCCTTCCATGGGTATTTTTGGAGACAGTAGCCTCCATGTTATGCGTCTCGCTGCCAGGGAGACGCCCGGTGGAAGATGATCAGTTCTGAAAAACAGACCAAACACCAGGCGAGGTCCTAGCAGGAGCCGCCTGGACGAGAAGGTGCGATCCAAATTGTGTTTTGGTATCATCCTCCTTATGATGCTGCTGCTTTTGCTGGGTTGATTCAGCAATTTGTTGAATTGTATTTTTCAATTCTTTGATTTGACTCGTTAATTCCTTAACCGTTTCCTTTAACTCTGCATTTTTTTTTTTTTTTTTTTTTTACCCTTAGCTGCAAGTTTCTGACTAATGCCGTTTGCACTGGAAGTGTTGTAAGTTGCTGCTGAAGCCTAGGAAGTATTGGATTTGCTGGTCAAACCTTCACCTTTCATCTTGGCTTCACGGTAACTAACGTCATGTCCTCTCATGTATGCTAATATTTCAATCTCCTTCTTCAAGCTGCTGCACTCGGCAGAGCCAGATTGATGGGGACCTCCACAGTTAGCACACTTGAGAGTTTTCTCAGTACATACAGCAGTACCATGATCTCCAGCACATTTACCACAAGTAAATTTAACATTAGCATTGCATCGTAATGAGGTGTGTACAATATTTTGGCATCTATTACAGCGCATAGGTTTTTGAATGTAAGGTCGCACTTGGACACGTTCGTATCTAACTGTGACATACTCTGGAATTTTACTTGAAGCGAAAGTTAAAAAGCACAATCCGGTTTTTGTTCGCACATTCCCGTCTTTCTTGGTCATGCAGTTCACGTCCACTACGCTTTGGTCTTTCATATTTTTTCCAGAATTTCACTCTCCTCCATTGTCCTTAAATCCCTGCTAAAAAATAATCCCTTGCAGATATTGGGGCCAAAAGGGATAGTTACTTTTACTTTCAAATCATGAATCTGTGTCAGTTTAAGTAAGTCCTTAATCTGTGAGTTCAATTGCACTTTTACAAGGAAGCTACCATCTTGCAATTTCCTGACAAAATCAAAATCGTCCACTTGACCATCAAGGACCTTTTTGATGATGAAGGGGCTCACATGTTTTATAATCACCGATGCGATGTTTGCCGAACTACTTGGCGCCATGTTGACATTATGTAGTTATACTGGGATGATCCTTCCCCAGGGGAGTAGTTATTTTGGTAATTGTTGGTTGTTCTGAACTACCATTATATCTACGATAAACTCACTACCGTATCTAGATTTGACTTACCCAATATATGCAAATCCGTACATATACACTTGCACGCAGGCGCCTTGTGTGTGAACTCGCTCGGATTTATATATATTGGGTAAATGCACACACAAAAATCGTCCGCATGCGAGTGTGCGTGCATTAATGCGCGCGGATTTGCATACAAGTATATTGGGTGAGTCAAACCCAGACACGGTAGTGGGTGAGACTATCGTAGATATGATGGTGGGTTGAGAACCAGCAACATTGATTACCTACACAACTACTCCATTGGGGAAGGATCGTTAGTTGGACACCCCATTCGACTACATTATGTAGTTCGTCAAACACCGCTTCAGTAATGGCGCAAATATGAATGAATATATTGTCCTGGACAGGACGTT
>NC_061833.1:11195542-11200542 GCF_019202785.1 Penaeus chinensis
ATGATAAACATACAATATGACGTTCTGACCTAATAATGGACGCACCCGCGACAGGTAGGCTTATAATAAGGCTTGAACACCCTTGAGCGTTTAACAAACAGGAAAAAAGAGAGAAAAAATGTACACATGGCACAGGGAAGCTTTCGGATACGGAACAAGTGTTAGTTTTTCTTAGTATGGATAAGGGAATTAAAAATGTTTACGGCAAATAATATAGCAAAAAAAAAAAAAAAAAAAAAAAAAAAAAAAAAAAAAATAACGTGAATTTTTTTTTATAAAACTAAATTATATCCGAGGAGAGCGGAGCCGTTGCTAAATTCTGTATTGGTGCAGAAGTGATAAAACCATATTTCTAAAGCATCGATGATGGAATCTGATGTGGCAGCGGCACTACAGGTGAAGTAGCAGTGCAGTATTTCTAGATGAAAAACAAACAAACAAATAATCGTTACTGCAACAGTAGTCACAGTACTTGTGCTAATTAGAATAGCATGAGTGGTAGAGGCAGATGTAAATAGGAGCGACGGAAGTATTTCTGGAAGCATAAAGAGCACCACAAGCTACGGCAGCAGCTCACAGAGAAGTGGCGGGTTTGGTTCCGCAGCTGATTCGGCTGAAGGTCTTGGCATCGATGTGTGAATGGTCGGCTCAGGAAAAGGGTTAACAGCTGTGGTAGTCTAATGGATAAAAATCGAAAAATAATGAAATACATGTATACAACAACTATATCCTTAAGAATACACACTCGGATGAATGTAACCATCACTACTGACAGGGCATTAAGCTAAAATAATGGTAATAACAACAATAATAATTATAATAAAAGGAGAAAAAAATCAGTACTCTCGCATTTTTCTTTTCTTTTTTGGCCTTGGAAAAGACAGAGTAATGTTTGATATCAAGAAGAGACTATGGACATTTATACATTACAATCATATCTGACAAGTAGGCTCGAAATTTGAAGAATATCAATAATACCCTTTAAAAATTGAATCTATTCTGTTTTAAATCAACCGACTATAAATACAACTATCAGGTAATGCGAAACACCATTGAAGATGCTCCTTGTAAGAGAAGAAACAAACGAGTCTCCTTGTATCCCACGCTTTGTAGATTATTCCCAGGAGAATTTCCAAGTTTAGCAAGGTCCAAATGTGTGCATTTGTTTACAAAACTCTCGGCTTTGGCATCATCTGGCTGACACTTATCAACAAGTCTCACACGTCAATTGCAATACTAGATTCAGGTTCAGTCAGTTTAGATTAAGAAAATAATTCTTCTGTTCAATAACGCATTTGACGTGCACATTGAATCATTTTCACTGGTAGGTTGAGAGCTTTTGTAAACGATAGTTCATTCACAATATAATTTCCGGCTTACACACTCGTGTTTGCACTCCCAGGTTAATAGATTGTCCATCTTTCTTTTCTTTCTATGAGGAGTACCCCTCTTCACGCTCACTGTCATTTACATGATATAATTAGTTCTTAGCTCATACTAATATCAGTTTATGTATACGAGTGTGGGTGCTTAACATGCAAAACGTCTGATATTGTGCATTGTTAAAAAAATCAAATGTGCAAGAAAATATGATCAACTTGGATGACCGCTATATTCTATCTGAAGTCGTGAACGCTACACTGGAAGAACGCTACAAAAACAAATGTGAACATAGGCCTTACTTGTAATATACCTTAGAGATAGATCTCATGTCGATAAAACTGGATGGCGAGAGATATAAACTCATTTTGTGGTAAGCCTATATCTGCGGGAAATGCCGGAACTTAAAGGCGCGGCAGTTATTACAAAAGCCCGGTAGCCTCACGTTCCGAGTTCACTATGAGAGCAGAATAAAACCTGCAAAACTCTCATCTACATCGGGTAGGTGTTAATAGGTCCTTTTCTCTTTATATTTTCTTGAGTTACCTATTCATGCATCTGGCCTGCGATACACTTATCGACTAGAATTTGTTGACAACAAACTACGAATGGTTAAAAGTAATGGTGCTGCGCGTCTTCACTATCCATTGACCACAAAAAATATGAATCTCTAAGTAAGAAACGAGAAAATAAATTTGTCAAACTACTCTCGTTTGCAACTACAGACCAGTATTCGAGCATGACTATGCGCAAAATCTAGAAGACAATGGACAAACGAATTAACGTAAGTGTTTCAGTAACGAGACTCCGTCATAGGTTCATCACTCCAGGGCCATCGAGAGGCGGTCGGGGGGGAGGCAGCCGAGGGCCTCCTCTTCTTCCGCCGCCTACTTGATGAGGGGGAGCTCCTGGTTGTCGCACGCGTCCATGTTGTAGTAGACGGCATCCGAGTTGGAGTTGCAGGAGGTCATGGGCATCGCCGCGCCGTCGGGGTCCGTCTCCAGGCGCAGGGCCCCGTTCCGCTCGCGTCTGCTGGAGACCGCGGGAGGGAATGCTTGTCAACCAAGTTTGTTGTCAGTAATGGAATGAAAGTCTATGCAAATATATTCTAAATATGTAAACCAGAAATTTTATGTGACCTCGATATTCTTACATGAGTAATGCTTAACACATTTACTATATATGACTTTATAAAATGAATACATTGATTAATCAGTTCAGTGGATAGATGATAAAAAGATGCATATATAGATGAATGGATACATAATAGATTGATGAACAAAAAATAAGATGAAATAAGAAACTGGTCTAAAAGATTATACGTTCTGTTCTTGGTTAAAAAAAAAAAAAAAAAAAAAAAAAAAATCATTCACAGTATATAGATTCTACATATATCTTATAAAGTTCATTTCAATATTTGTCGAGAAAAGTCCTAGTGACTCCAGCCACTGACTAGGCAAACCGACCTGGCTTTGTCGAAGAGCGAGGTGGGCCGCGGTCGCCTCACGGTGTGCAGCACTTTGCCAGGGCGCGGGAGCTTCACGAAGCACTTCCGGTAAGTCCTGTTCAGCCGGCAGTGGCACGCACCCACCTGCGCCGCCGGGGGAAGGGACAAAGGGCACAGTGATATATACATGCACATACTCATATACATACACACATACACACACACACACACACACACACACACACACACACACACACACACACACACATACACACACACATACACATGTACTCCACAGACACACACACACACACACACACACACACACACACACACACACACACACACACACACACACACACACACACACACATACACACACGTACTCCACACACACACACACATACACACACGTACTCCACACACACACACAGACACACGCACTCAACACTCACACACACATTATGACGAAGCACTCCTTTTCATTTACATACTCACCACAACAATGAAAATGAGAAGCGCCGCAGCCAGGGTAGCAAAAGCGACGTAGATGTTCTTGATGTGGTTGAGCGGGCGGTCGACGGGGAGGCGCACGTCCAGGAGGCCGTGGGGCTCGGCCGTGCCCACCGCGCCCACCGTCTCCAGCACGGCCTCGTCTGCAGGTCGGAGCCGGCGGAAGCGAGGTCGGGCGGTGGAGGGAGGGGAAGAGAGGGTAGGTCAAGGGGCAGTCGGTAAGAGTTTGAATGCGCGGACTGAGGTGGCGGATGGGCAGGAGGGCGACTGCTTGAATGCGGTGAGAGTATGACTGCCTGAGTAATGCCAGTGACGCTATCAATGAGGATGATTGTTATAATAATGGGGATACAATAGCTACCAGTAACAAAAATATTGAAGGTAATATAATATCTTTAATATTCGTGACAATAACAAAACAAAATAAATACTGATGATAATAACAATGGCAATGATAACAAAACTGATAATGATGATAATAATGATAAGGATGACAGTGATAACAATAATAAAGATATTAATAATAATGATAATGATAACACAAATAACGGTAGTAGTAATAATAATAATAATAATATAATGATAATATTATCAATAACAACAACGACACAAATAATAGTAATGATAATAATAATAATAATAATAATAATGATAATAATAATAATGAAAGTAAAAAAGATCATCATAATAATAATAATAATAATGAAAATAATAATGATCATAATAATGATAACTATTATCATTATCAGTTATTATGATATAAATAAAATGAAAATAATAATGATCATAATAATAATAATTATTATTATTATCATTATTAGTTATTATGATATAAATACAATTAAAATAATAATGATAATAATAATGATAATAAAAGTAGTAATATTAATAATAATGATAATACAAGTAGTAATATTAATAATAATGATAATAAAAGTAGTAATAATAATGATAATAATAAAATATATAAAATTAGTTAATAAAATAATAATAACAATTATAATGATATGATGATAATAGATAAATAGCAATAGTAATAACAATGTAATAATAATAATAATAATAATAAATATAAATAATAAATAATAATAATGATAATAAAATATAACAATATAATGATAAATGATATATGATAATGATAATGAAATCAATATGATAATGTGATGATAAGAAATTTATATTATAGATAATAATAATTAATAATAAATAATAATATAAATATAATAAGATAATAATAATAATAGAAATAATAATGAATATAATGTATATAATAATGATATATAAATAAATATAATATGATATAATAAATAATATAATAATAATAATGATAAATAATATAAAATAATAATAATATAAATAATGATAATAAAATAATAATAATAATAATATGATAACTAAAATATAAGTAACATAATATAACTAATAATAATATATAAATAATATATATAAATAATAATAATATAAATATAATAATATATAATGATAAATAATAAAAAATAATGTAATAATAAATATAATATATATATTAATAATAATAAGTAATGAAGAATAATAATAATAATAAATGATTTAATAATAATAATGATAAAAAATAAGTAATAATAATAATAATAATAAATAATAGAATAATAATATATCAATAAAATGAAATAATAATAAT
>NC_061833.1:11220542-11223042 GCF_019202785.1 Penaeus chinensis
ATTATCAACATTATTATTATTACTGTTATTATTGTTATCATTATTATTATTACTACTGTCCTTATCATTATCATGATCATTAATATTGTCAGTAATATCATCATTAATTTTACGATAAGTGTCGTATTCCTTATGCAATCCTTGCCTTCTTTGTCATTATTACTATGGTCATTATCATTATTGCGACTAATATCCTTACTATTATTATTATTATTATTATTATCGTTGCTATCATTATTTGTATTGTTGTTGTTGTTTTCATTATTATTGTTGATATGATTATTACTTTTATTATTATGATTATAACAATCATCATTGTTATTATTACTGTTATGATTATCATTATTATTGTTATTATTAATATTATCACTATTATTATTCTTATGATTATCATTACCATTATCAATATTATTAATATTGTTTTTAGCACACCTAAGGTTATTATCATTATTGCTGTTGTTATTTTTATTATTAATTTTGTCATCACTTTTATCATCAATATTATCACTATCATTATCAGCATCATTTTCATCTTTATGACTTTCATCATCATTATCGTGAGTTTAATGGAGTGATTCAGTGATGGATAATTTGCCCTGATGCGCCTCTTTCAACGAGATTAGATGAGCGAGGACGAACACCTTTTATTCCAGGATTATTCAGTATCAAATTCATAACGTGCCCAGCCCTCTGGGAGAACACTCATCAATATACATTAACTTTCGTTAAACCTAGATCATTGCAGTAGCTTGAGCAGGGTAGACTTGACTCCGTTTACATGATAACCATAATTTCAATATTATCACAATCGTTTTTGTTATCACGATGATCTTTATCGTCCACATTAATACATTTTTATTATCTATCTGAAGGTGATATGGTTTTCATAATAATCATCATTATACTCAGAGGTACCGAGCAGTTTCATTCTAGAGGGCAATATTTATTAAATATATAACGCAAATAGTTGTAAACGGAGTCAAGTCTACCGCTCAAGCCACTGCAATGATCTAGGTTTAACGAAAGTTAATGTATATTGATGAGTGTTCTCCCAGAGGGCTGGGCACGTTATGAATTTGATACTGAATAACCCTGGAATAAAAGGTATTCGTCCTCGCTCATCTGATCTCGTTGAAAGAGGCGCATCAGGGCAAATTACCCATCACTGAATCACTCCATTAAACACAACAGCACATCTGTTATGTGAAACTGTTTTGGCGAAGCTAAGTGCCACTAACCACCATTAGCGACATTACGCAATCGCCGAAATTACAATATAGGCTCCCAAAACTCTGCGGTCGTTTCGAAATGGCAGTGGCTGCAGCTTTTCAGAAATTGGCGGCGTCATTAACTGTGCGTTTGCGCGACTAGATGGTGGGGATGGGATAGGGCTGCTGCACATTTTTTACCAAGGGTACACCAGATCTCCCTGGGTTAATGAGATGATAATAACAACTCTCGCCACAAATCCGTTATTCTTATGGTAAAGAGTTTTATAAGCGTTGAGTACTCCTTGTGATTCTAAAATTCACCAGCCACAGACTCCGAATATTTTATGATTAAACAAAATCCATACACACACAGAATCAAAATTGTAATATCCGGCTAATTAAGTCCACTTCGTTAGTGAAATGGCACGGCCAGTATTTAACCCTCTGAATTATAAGCACACAAGTGCAACAGACAAACACAGATATGGATATCAATCCCTTTGTACTTGTTTATCAGGGTCTCTCTCTCTGTCTCTGTCTCTCTCTCTCCTTCCCCCTCCTCCCTTCTTTCCCTCTCTCTGTCTCTCTCTCTCTCACACACACACACACACACACACACACACACACACACACACACACATATACACATCAATCTACAACAGGTCATCACGAGGTACGTTTGGATCGCCCGTTTTTATCCCTGCAACTGTAAATAACGTCCTCATCAGAAAACACAGTTTAATCTGATTATTTGAACTTTTTCGAACTGATTATTGGGCCCCGGCTTATTCGCCTCGCTAATCACCTCCGCATTTTCGAGCCTCGGCTTAGAAAGACCGATAAATGCACAGAGAACGAAAGGCTCCTTTTTGGCCAAAAGACCATAAACCAATTATAATGATTATATGCATAAAATCCTGGGAGAGACCCAACAATGACGGGAAATCAGTCTCGTGAAATGCAATAAAATCACAGAGATAGAAAAAAGTGAATGAGTGAAAAAAAGATCATTGCCCAATTAGCTGTGGACAGGGATGTTGTTGCGTTACTGTGCCTTTGTTTATTCGCTTGTCTCCGTCTACTTGTCTGCGTATAGGCATATATGCATTTACAGTATATATAAACTTTTAAGCATGAATAAATAAAAATACACTCGTGTGTCCACACACGCACACACACACAAACACACCCACACCCACCCACACACACACACAAACACACCCACACCCACCCACACACACACACACACACACACACACACACACACACACACACACACACACACACAC
>NC_061833.1:11240542-11245542 GCF_019202785.1 Penaeus chinensis
TGTGTGTGTGTGTGTGTATGTATATATGTGTGTGTGTGTGTGTGTGTGTGTGTGTGTGTGTGTGTGTGTGTGTGTGTGTGTGTGTGTGTGTGTGTGTGTGTGTGTGTGTGTATGTTTATATACGAATAGATATCTATATATATACACACACATATATATATGTATATGTATATATATACACACACACACATATATGTGTGTATGTGTGTGTGTGTTTATATACGAATATATATATGTATATATCAAATGTGTATGTATATATACATATATACATATTCATATATATATACATATTCATATATATATATACAAATTCATATATATATACATATTCATATATATATATGTGTGTGTGTGTGTGTGTGTGTGTGTGTGTGTGTGTGTGTGTGTGTGTGTGTGTGTGTGTGTGTGTGTGTGTGTGTGTGTGTGTGTGTGTGTGTGAGTGTGTGTGTGTCTATGTGTGTGCGTGTACACACACACACACACAAGTATATATGTATATATATATATATATATACATATAAAAACATATATGCGTATATGTATATATATATGTATATATGTATATACGTATATATATACATATATGCGTGCGTGTGTACATATATGTGCATATAATTTTTTTCTTTCTTTCTTTCTTTTTTTTTAACAGCCATACTGCAGGGCATAGGCCTCTCTCATTCACTATTGAGAAGTTATTTGGCATTACCACCCTTGCCTGATTGGATGCCCTTCTTAATCAACCGCGATCCGGCGCGCTAACATTTATGCCACGGCGGCGATTTCCCCTACGACACCTGCGTTTGACTTCTTTAAGCGATATTTCGTTTTCTTGCCGTGATATTAGGCTCGAGCCAATTGTCGGAGCGCAGGCATTTTTACGACTGCCGCGGCGGGGGAATTGAACTCGGGACCACGAGGGTCGGAGTCTAGTGCTCTAACTATTAGACCATCGCGGCAGTCGTGCATATACATATATATATATATATATATATATATATATATATATATATATACTATATATATATATCCGCGTATGTGCTCGTGTTTCTCTCTCTCTCTCTCTCGTCCTCTCTCTATATATGCATATATATGTATGTATATGTAAGTGTGTGTATATATATATGTGTGTGTGTGTGTGTGTGTGTGTGTGTGTGTGTGTGTGTGTGTGTGTGTGTGTGTGTGTGTGTGTGTGTGTGTGTGTGTGTATGTGTGTACACACACACATTTATTTGTGTGTCTGTCATGTTTCTTTTCCTTTGTATCTAATTTATTTTTACGTAAGTCTACCTCTTCCTCTCTATTTCCTTTCTCCACAGTAACTCTCCTAAGGACCAAAACATTTTTCGAGGCATATTTCTCGTGTTGTCGCACGGGAACAAAGGCTGAGCACCCCCCCTCCACACTAACACATACACCCACCCACCCTCACAGCCTGGAGTCACTGACTGTCTCCAGACCAGAAAGGGAAGGTTTGTGGGATATGTCTTAGCTCTGTCTGTCTGTCTGGCTGCCTTGTTCTCTCTCCCTCTCCCTCTCCCTGTCTGCCTCTCTCTCTCTCTCTCTCTCTCTCTCTCTCTCTCTCACTCTCTCTCTCTCTCTCTCTCTCTCTCTCTCTCTCTCTCTCTCTCTCTCTCTCTCTCTCTCTCTCTCTCTCTCCTCTCCCTCTCCCTCTCCCTCTCCCTCTCCCTCTCTCTCTCTCTCTCTCTCTCTCTCTTTCTCTCTCTCTCTCTCTCTCCCTCTCACTCACTCACTCACTCTTTGAGTTATGAGAATAAACACGTGGGAAGCAAATAGGTAGATAAGACACGAATAAAATAGTAAACTTCCTTACTCTCCTGACACTCTGAGGGAATTAAATAATTTGCAGGCAAATTTGCTCGGTGAAGGTTCCTTCACTAATAAGGTCGGCACATAATATATCCTTTGCTGTTCAAATTAAAAGCACTTCGAAGTCAGATAGCGAAGTCCTGATAGCTCCCGCGGGAAGTTTTAAAGTGGGTCAAGTATTTTCAAATTTCGACTATCAGACTTTAAACTTTATGATTCTCATGAATGCAAGAAAATGCGATTCACCTCTTCTGAGCATTTGATCACTAATATGTCTGATGACATTGTGAATATTTTCTTGCATATCACTGACAGCATTAGCTTTGCTGGAATTTTTGTCTATTATTTTTCATCACAGGCAAAGACGTTTTCGTTGCTCATTTTAAGCTGGTGCATTCCCTCTCCGCTGTTCTTCCTTTATACTTTTAACTGTCTTTCTTTACCTCTTCATTAATTTTTGGTGTCAAACGTTTCGTTGTAGTTTCGGATCTCTAAGTTTCTCCCCTCGCTGCTCTAATTACATCTTCCTCCCTCTTCACCAAATTCCTTGAACACCGCTAAGCCCACGTCTACCCTGTCCTTGCACCTGCCACACCCTAATCCCAATGGATCCCCTGTCGACGTCGTCCTCCCCATGATCCTTCGACTGTACCCCCCCCCCCCCCCACGCCCTCCTCATCGCCCCCAGTCTTATCCTGCTCCTCATATCGAGTCGATTGGCGACGGCTCCCAGGTGTGTGGGGTAGTCAACAACCTGCCAATTAACAATGTGAATCCTGGCGATGCAGAAGTGGATGTCAGGCCTGGGCACTTCATCAATATGGGACTATGATATGCTCAGCCTCGCTAATGGCTTATCGTCAAAGGAGGTGATGTCTTTGTGTATCATTAGTTACCAACAGAGTTCAAATCTGTAAGCGTATGGATGAAAATGAATGACTCTATAATGTATTTTTGCTATACAATGTTTACTTATCATTTATCTGTGACAGAGTTACTATTTCTTAAAATCCACTTCAATAATGATTGTGCATCTAGTGAACCGATCTACAAGCAATAACAACAATACGTTATTTTTTTCGTGAGTTATTTTGATTACATATTTTTGTTCTTAGTATACACACACACACACACACACACACACACACACACACACACACACACACACACAAACACACACACACACACAGACACACAAACACAAACACAAACACACACACACACACACAAACAAAACACACACACACACACACACACACAAACACACACACACACACACACACACACACACACAGCAATACATTACTTTTTTTCGTGAGTTATTTTGACTACTGCGTAGCACGCTCTCTCTCTCTCTCTCTCTCTCTCTCTCTCTCTCTCTCTCTCTCTCTCTCTCTCTCTCTCTCTCTCTCTCATTATCACTATTATCTTCATGACTTGATAATAACTATAGTATTATTATAATTGTTATTCAACGTAGTACCATAAATAAAAATAGTAATCATCCTCATCATCTTCATTATTCTTGAAATAATGATAATAGTAATGATAATAATAAGGATAATAGTAATTATATTGATAACAATAATAATTATGATGATATTGATAATAATAATAATAATAATAATAATAATAATAGTAAGAGTAATAATAATAATAAGAAGAAAAAAAGATAATGATAATATTGATAAGAAAAAAAATGATAATGATAATAATAATAAGAAAAAAATGATAATGATAATAATAATAACAATAACCATAACAATGATAATAAAAATAGTAATAACGATATTAATCAGATTTTTAAAAATAATACTTTTTGTAATAAAAATAATAATGATAATTATAGCAACAACAAAAACAACAACAACAACAATAATAAAGATAATAATAGTAAAAAGGATACAAATATTAATAATAATGATAATAATAACAATTATCATTATGATAATAACAGTAATGATAATATTGAAAAAATAATAACAATAAGAACATTTTTAACAATGAAAAGAAATATTAGGAAATTATAATAATAATCATAACAGTAATATAAACTGTGGTAATGGTATCAAAACTGTGAAGAAAAATAATTATGATAATGTTAATTATAGTAAAAGCAATTTGCACAATGACAGCAGAATAGAGCTGACCCTATAATGATAATAATGATGATAATAGCAATGGTAATAAAAATTATAGTAGTAATGATAATAATCATTATAATAATAATTATTATTATTATCATTAACATAATGAAAAGGATACTAATAATAACAATAAAAGTCGCGGATATAATGGCATTAATGACAAAAATAAGAATAAGGATAATGATAATAATAACAATAATAATAATGACAATAATAATTATAACGATAATGATAATAATACAAATACTAATAACAATAAACAAAATAATGATATTCATAATAATAATAATAATAATCATAATAACATCGACAATAAAAAAAATATAATAAAAACAATACAACAACAACAATGAAAATTATAATAATAATAATAATAACAATAATAATAACATCAACAATAAACAAGAACAACAATAATAAAAATAATACTAGTAATAACAGTAATAATAATAATAATAAGAAGAAGAGTGATACTAAAAATAACATTAATGACAATAATAATAATATAATAATAAAGAAATCGTAATAATAAAAAAATATGATAATAACAATAATACTAATAAAAATTATAACATTGATAAAATTATGAGAATACTGCTGATAACATAAATATAAAAATGATATAATAGTAATGGTAATAATAATAACAATAATAATGATAATGATAATAATAATAATAATAATAACAATAATAATAATAATAATAATAATAATAGTAATAATAATAATAATAAAACAATAATAGTAATAATAGTGACAATACTAATAATAATGATAATTTTAATAGTATATAATAAAGAAAAAGGAGAAAAGTAAAAAACCAAATAATAATAATAACATTAATTATATAATAATAAAACAGTATTAATGATAGTAATAATACTAAAAATGGATATAAGTAATAATGATAATATAAATTAAAGATAATAGTAATGATAATAATAATAGTAATAATAATAATAATGACAATAATAATGATCATAATAATGATAATAATAACAATAATAATAATGATAATAATAA
>NC_061833.1:11263042-11270542 GCF_019202785.1 Penaeus chinensis
GGGCTGCAGCGATGGCCACCATCTCCAGGGAGTAGCCATAGCCATCTCCAGCAGACTTCAACCCTCGGTAGTAAAGGTCATTCCAGTCGATGGCTACTGAAGCTTTCGTTTGGCTTCATGTCTCTTATTGCTGTGTATGCTCCTACGGGAGTATATAAACTTGAGGTGAAAGAGATGTTTTACGGCAAACTTACATCTGAGAGAGACAGCTGTCCTCGGCAAGATATTCGTATTGTTCTGGGTGACTTCAATGCGGTATCCGGCTGCGATCAAGCTGGCTACGAGATGTCTTTCGGTCCTCACGGCTCAGGAGCTGATGCTGGCAGCGAGAATACCCTCCTTTTCCGTGAGGATTTCTTGCTCCTGGTCTCAGCATTCTGGCCTGCATCATTGGACTAATAGTTGCGGCTACTCTCCGGGTCGATTTTAGAATCCCCCATCGCCCAAATTAACACCTTAGGGTGTTTTATTTGGACAGATTGAGGGAAGACGAGTTTGCCCGGGGGTTTGCCGAGGGCTCGGTGGGACTGCAGCAATCACCGAGGCATTACACTACTCAGTATACCAGGCAAGGTACTCGCACACATACTACTGAGACGTATCAGAGACCACCTGCTGAAGCACTCCTGGTAAGTCCTGGATTCACTCCTGGTAAGTCCACAATAGACCGCATCCTGGCGCTTCGAGTCATTGTAGATCGCCGTCGTGAGTTCGGACGTGGGCTGCTCGCACCTTACATCGACCTGGAGAAGGCATTGCAAATTAATCAGGGAGATCCTGAGGCTAAGAGGAATTCCATCAAGGATTGTTGGATTAATAGCAAACTGTATACAGACACTGAAAGTGCTGTAAAGTGTGGTGGGGGCCTGTCGAGCTTCTTCCCTGTTAGTTCAGGTGTGAGGCAAGGCTGTGTTCTTGCACGAACACTTTTCAACACTTGCATGGATTGAATACTGGGTATAGCTACTGTTCAAAGTCACTGTGGAGCAACTCTGGGCAATATCAAGGTTACAGACCTTGACTTTGCTGATGATGTTGCCATTCTATCTGAATCTCTGGAAATCCTAGTGCCGGCTCTTGATACATTTAGCAATGAAGCAATGGGGCTAGAGGTCTCCTGGACCAAGACCAAGATCCTGGATTTTTGGGGCCTACTAGGAGACCCTGTGCAGTCGGTACATGCTTGTGGTGAAAACTTCAAAGTCACAGAGAGTTTTATATACTTCGGTAGTGCAGTTCACGACTCTGGGCTGTCAGAGCAGGAAGTCAGTAGACGGATTAGCCTGGCAGCTGGGGTCATGAAATCTCTCGACAAGAGTATTTGGAGATGCTGGTACCTGTGCAGAAGGACCAAGCTACATGTTTTCAAGGTCCTGATACTGCCAGTTTTACTATATGGTAGTGAAACTTGGACGCTATCTTGTGCTCTGGAATCTCGTCTTGATGCCTTTTTTTAACAGATCCTTGCGCCGGATCATGAGGTACAATTGGCGGGACCATGTCTCCCACCAACGACTGCACCGTGAGACTGGTACAGGACCTGTCACTTGCACAATCCGCGATCGCTAACTCAGGCTATACGGCCACTTGGCTCGATTCCCGCAGAATGACCCTGCCCACCATGTTACCAATGTCCGTGACAACCCTGGGTGGAGGAGGCCTGTGGGACGACCGAGAAAGTTGTGGCTTGGGCAGATCAATCAAACCTGTCGTGAGGAGCTACAGATGGGCCGGGCCCCTGCCTGGCGTCTCGCCATGAGGGACCCTTGTAGGTGGAAGCAAAGGGTGGATGCGGCTATGCGCCCCTGCCGGCGTTAGCTCCCAAATGATGATGATGATATATATATATGTGTGTGTGTGTGTGTGTGTGTGTGTGTGTGTGTGTGTGTGTGTGTGTGTGTGTGTGTGTGTGTGTGTGTGCATATTCATACATACATACATATGTATATGTATATGTATGTATATATATATATATATATATATATATATATATATATATATATATATATATGTATATATATATACATAAATATATATACATATATATATATATATATATATATATATATATATATATATATATATATATATAGATATATATATACATATATATATATATATATATATATATAGATATATATATATATATATATATATATATATATATATGTATGTATGTGTATATATATATATATATATATATATATATATATATGTATATATATATACATATGTGTATATATATATATATATATATATATATATATATATATATATATATATATATATGTATATGTATATATATATATATATATATATATATATATATATATGTATGTATATGTATGTATATGTATGTATATGTATGTATATGTATATATATGTATATATGTGTATATATATATATATATATATATATATATATATATATATATATATATATGAGAGGAGGACAAGGAAATAGCGGAGACAGAGAGGAGTGTCTTCGACTTCACTTCGTCCTCCCGACCGCGCATTCCTCAAGGGCTGAAACATTTCCAAGGAAGCTAGTCAGGGAGAATCGCCGGCTCAACTATCTCCCAGGAGTTGGATTAACGCGCACATCTCTGGGAAGTAATGCCTCTCGCGTCAGCATGTAATAGTACACTGAAACTCATGGGTGCATGATACTGCACAACGGGAGTCGAATTTACATTTAGCGTTGCATGATTTCTAAAGATTAATCACATTTGTCTATGTCTTCTTATTAGTTTGTCAGTACATTCAGTTGTCTGTATTTACCTCTACATTTATGTCCGAATTATTTTTAGTAGATTGTATTTTTGTGTATAAATGAAAAGTCTACATAATTACTTATGAAGTTGACTACCTGAAATATATCTGTCTATAAATGTATGTCTACATACTTTTAAATTAACCTACCTGAAATCTGTCTTCTATCTACTCTCTCTGTGTGTATGTCTACCTGTCTATCTACCATTGCGTATATCGGTCGGGCTGTCCTACTTTTAATCTGTCACATTATGCATGTCGACTTCCTTTAATGTTTATCCATTCATTTACACAATGCAAGTATGCGTTTACGTGTGTATATATGATTCTAATTATATTTTATCCACACACCCATCAGATTGCTCCTTTTACATCTTCCGCTTATTTCATCTTAACATCCGATTTAAAGTGCCTGGGCAGATTTAAACCAATAACATGGTACTGTAAACATTCAGTTTTCCTATCTTCAGATCGACTCCACATTTCTTTCCAAGCGTAATGAAAACCAACGGCTGATTACTTACCCTCCATATTGTGAGAGGAGAATTTGCAGTCTGATTCTCCAGTCTTTTTGACTTCTCGGCGAGCGCTTTCGCTTCCGATTCGTCTTTCTCTTTCGTCAGCTTGTGTGTCGGAGGCTTTTTGGTTGAGGCGGAGAACTGTGGGTAATGGGGGGCGCCGCCCACAACCTGTCTTTTGTTTCTCCCGGAGGCGGCTGAGGTCGAGGGTCCCGTCGGGTGGTTGTCTTCGCGAGCGAAAAGGTGAGTCTGGTTTTGGGCGACAGGTTCTGAGTGCAACTGAGTCGTCGCCTCTTTCCTCTCGTGCTGAGACTCCTGTGGAGCGAATGGCCCTTGCTCTTCGCCTGGTTCCTGCGGCTGCCTGGAGGCCGCGGTGGAGGTCACGTCGGCCTCGTGCTGATCCAGCAGCTCATGCCCCTGGTGGCCTGCGAGGGCTGTCGTCTCTGCGTCTGCCGTGAAAGTCTGCGCGGAAGGAAAGATTGAATATATAGTGGCATCAGTTTTATGGACATGAATGATAAAATTGATATAACCTGGCATAGATAAATATTAATGATTGATAAGTGCTATAAAGATTCACATTACAAACATATATCCACTTCAAAATCCATATATAAAATAATAACCACAAAATTTAGTTTTAGAATAAAACATTCTTAATCTACTTGCTTAGATCAATTAATATGTTCTGAACGCATTCTTCACAGACAAAATTAAGTTTTACATCAATAATCATACAAGCTGGACAAAGTAGTTAATTAACTATACAGTAAGAGTTAGCCTGCTAATTTGTCGCATGTTAGATCCACAATACACGTGCGAGCATAACTTCAGGGAAGAAATGTTGTATAGTTTTATTTGTATAGCTATTTGAATTTAGATTCACCAAGTAATGCAAAGTGCACTTAAGCATAATTCGATTCCTCTTCTAATCCCGTTTCATTATCATCATCATCATTATCATCACCATCATCATCATCATCATCATCATCATCATCATCATTATCCTCACCATCATCATTATCAGCAGCAGCATCGTCCTCATTGTAGGCTACCACATAACAATGCAAGGGCACCATTCCCTTTCATTCAAATTGTCCCTAGTTGTCAGAGATAATTTCGATTTTTTTTTTTTTTTTTTTTTTTTTGGTTATTCCACTTGCCTGGGTAACCGCACACGAAGTTCTTATGAAAAGCATAGTACAAAACACAGAACCATATAGATACCCTGCAGGCAACATCCTGCTCTCACTGACTTCAAATATTTTACTATCATCAGATAGCTTACTAGAGTTTACATCTAGTGAGATATTATCAGGCTATGACTTTTTATTATTCATCAGTTCTTGTTACAACCCAATGGAGTGGCTACTTGACTTTAGTACTGTCCGGAATCATCGCTCCTCCAGCTAGTTCCAGGAATGCTATTTGGGGAGTCATTCTTAATCTAGATCCTGATTTTTTGTCCATGAAAAAAAAAAATGTTATATATTATTATCCAGTTAAAACACAGTTGAAAGCATTCTGGAATCAGCCGAGATACGCTAAGGAGTGCGACTGCAATGCACCTAAAAGGAGAGGAAAAGGGAGGCGGAGGTAAATGAGTAACCAAGGATTGAGTCTGAGTAGTGGAAGCCGGGCTTAACCCAATCGCCCCGAATGGCAAGAATACGTGCCATGTCCAGTGTAATACAAGTTTATTTATTGTAATTACACACAGATGGCTCTACAAGTGCATAGTCACCAAGGAGTCGGTTATTAGTTCTACATATCTCACCTGTTTACCTTTTTCCTCGACTTTTGGAGAGGGTCTTTTTTATCATTTCATTGTCTTAAATGTTATCGAGATATTGATAACAATTTAACAATCATAACATCAATAACAATAATAACAGTATCGATGTCAACTGTATTAAAAAGATAAACATATTTTCCCGCCAATTCAAGAAATGGGGAAATCAGGATCGGTAACTAGGGCTACTGATAGACTACTTGCCGGCTGAGCACATGTGGGGCCATCTTTATGTAACAACATTCACAAAAAAAAAACATCAGGGGACAGAACATAAATCCGGTGCGAATGGGTTAAGTAGTCTCATTACACTGTTTTGCATTTTGCATGTTCGAACTCTGTACTGCGAGAAAATCACGGACATTTGAACGATCCACAGCTGTAAGCGGCACTAGAAACTGCTCCTTAATTAAATGCGGGTTTAAATATCCGTAGAGTTTTGCTTAATGTTCATTGTAATCTACGCTCTTTAGATCGTTGTCATTATCATGCAGATTAGTATTCAATTTACTGTTAAAGTTCACAGGGAATGGTGTTATTTCACTCTACTAATACCTACATTTCAATGATAACAACGATATCACTAAGAAAATAAAATCAACAGTGATAATTATTAGTGATATTAATGATCCTACCAGTAATTGCTGTAGTATATTGCAATAAAGACCATACTAAAATCAATAACGTTGCATAATAATAATAAGGATAAGAATAATAATAATAATGATAATAATAATAACAATAATTATAATTATAATGATTGTAATAATAACAATAATAATAATAATAATAATAATAATAGTAATAATAATAATCATCATCATCATCACCATCATCATCATCATCATCATTATCATTATCATTATCATTATCATCATCATCATCATAAGAATGATAATAATAATAATAATAATAGTAGCAATAATAATAAAAATAATAATAATAATAATAATAATAATAATTATTATTATTATTATTATTATTATTATTATTATTATTATTATTATTATTATTATGATAATAATGATAATAATGATGATGATTATGATAATAATGATAACAATGATAATAGTAATGATAATTATGATAATAATAATAATAATAATAATGATAATAAGAATAACAATAATAATGATGATAATAATAATAATTTAAAAAATAATAATAATATTAATAATAATGATGCTGATGATGATGATAATAGTAATAATAATAGCAATAATAATGATGTTAATAACAAAAATGATAACAATAATAGTAATAGAAAATACTACTACTGCTAATAATAATAATAATAAATAATAATAATAGTAATAATAATTATGATAATAACAGTAATAATAAAGGCGATAATAATATAAATAATGATAATAATAATCATGATGCTAATAAAGATGCTTGATTATCCTTATCATTGCCATGAAATGCATAATTTTTCCTTTAACTTATATCTGATCATTCTTTATGTTATCGTTAACATTTACATTACGGAGTAGATATATTTTTTTTTTTTTTTTTTTGTGCACATATATTAGCTATAAGCTTGTTTTTCTTATCAAGAATATTAGGATCATAAATCTTGTTCTTCGTCATGTTACTGTTGTCATTTTGTTGTGTCTATCATCGGTGTCTTTATTATTAGCATTATCGGTACGAATCCTGTCACCATTAATATTATGATAACTATAATATTTATCAGTACTTCTATCAAAATGATCAAGGCTTTTATTATTACTGCAGAATCTTGCTGCTCCCCTCCAGCAACACAACCTTTGCAGTGGCAATAAAATGTTCCGAAGAAGAGCAGTCTTCTTTGTTTACTCTACGGACAATAGAGACGTTAATCGCATCGGTCCCAAGTTTGAAAACAACTCTCATCAGGCGCACCGCAGCTGATGATCGCAACTGGAACCTCTTCACACACTGAGATTAATGAGCCTATCGAGAGAAATTAATCACGTGACCGGCGATGAAAGACGCGGGGAGAGTGTGGGTATTGGCAATATGTTCTCCCCCTCGTCTCCTGCCGAGGGAGATAGTTGGGGTGATTGTGCAGCCAAGAGAAGTTCCGTTTCATTCGATAAAGCACTCTTACAACGCAATTAAAAGGTAAACGAATGAATTTGGAACAACTAGTATGTAAGTGAATAAATTTCTCAATAATCACATTTCCATATAAAGGTCTATAAAATAAAGAATATATATATACACATACACACACACACACACATCCATATATATATACATATACATACATATATATGTATGTATGTATGTGCGTATGTATGTATATATGTATGTATGTATGTATGTATGTATGTATATATGTATGTATGTATGTATGTACAGGCAGAAAAAAAAACGTTACCCTTTATAGAAACTAAAAAAAAAAAAAAAAAAAAGGAAAAATCGACAAAG
>NC_061833.1:11300542-11305542 GCF_019202785.1 Penaeus chinensis
TATATATATATATATATATATATATATATATATATATATACATATAATGATATATATATGTATATATATATATATATATATATATATATATATATATATATATATATATATATATAGAGAGAGAGAGAGAGAGAGAGAGAGAGAGAGAGAGAGAGAGAGAGAGAGAGAGAGAGAGAGAGAGAGAGAGAGAGAGAGAGAGAGAGAGAGAGAGAGACACTCCTTGCTTCGTGAGTCTTTGTTAAAGAGTGTTAGTCTCATTTGTAAACATCCGTTATAAAAAGGCTAGGAAGTAACAAAATCGAGTCAGAAGGAAGCAAAACAGCGCACATCTCTTACATTTGCTGACCTAGCATTCCTCGTCGCATAGTCTCTCTCCCTCTGTGGGTAATTGCCAGAGAGATCCCAGCATCTGATACCAACTTGATAAATATACATAAAAAATATGTATGAGATGGAACAAATGAATTGTTAGCATACGGGTGTAAACAGGCCTCGCCCCTCACTGCCAGGGACGAGATTACTTGTCAAAAAACCGTATTTTTCGCCATAATTTGATGTCATACGCCTGCTAGCAGTCGCATGTGAAAACAGAAAACCGAAGGTTTGGGACGTTTACTACTATTTCGATGTTTTTTCTATATTCTTTGGAGCATCGCCCCTCAAGTGACTCTTTGGTGGCTGAGTACTTGTGGAGACATCAGCGTGCAATAAAGTTCACTAAAAACTTCTCTATACAAGACAGATTACTTATGATAATGCTTAAAAAAATATCCAGGGCGTTAAAAGCAATTCCTCTTCTCATAAAAGAGACTTAAACAAGAGGGGCAGCCAAGATGCCAAGACTAACCGAGATCAAGCGAAAAAAAGGTTAACTTCCCTTGGTTTTTTTATTATTATTATTACATATTCAGACAGTACATTGAGAATGAAAGTAAAATACATTTTTTTATGATAGTTATAGAATTCTGCATATAATGTATTTCTACTTATGCTACTTGAAGGCGAAGCGAGAGAAAAGTGATATCAAACATTCATATAAAGACTATATCATTTACAATATCAAGGCTCCATGATACTTAGATTTTTTTTTTTTCTGATGAATCCACGGTAATAATAATGCTGGGTAGATTAAAATTAGTCAGAAGGACCACCTTAGAGAAAACCAGCCAGACTGCAGCTAGCATAGGTTCATCCCTGACCAGCCGATGATTTGATCGGTGATATCTGTCACAGGCGCAGGTTGATAAGAGATCATGAAAACAATATAAAGGATGTAGGAAGTCGTGAAACACTGATATACATCGTCTTTTGCTCCAGTTTCATTTATGGTTTCCTGATAATGACTGCATATTCATACATAGTGAACACTGTACTATAAAGGCATAAGTATTAGAGTGCTTTATAGGCCTAAAAACAACCCTCATTCAAATCCTACTGAATGTTAATAGATGAATGTGAAAAATTAGAGATCTCTCTTAGAACGTACTGACAGAGTTGAGCTGCCAGAGTGAACAAGAGTAAGGCAAACAAGCCTGAAAACGCGCTGCTGCTTTAGGAAGGGTTAAGGGGGTTCCTCTAGGTACTTATGTGATAGCTGTATTCAGAGAATCAAGTAAAAGTAAGAAATAATCGTTTATGTATTTGTAGCCCTTATTCAGTGAAGAAAAATAATAACCACAGTATTATTCACAGGTCTGTTTACACCTACACACATGGATACCGTATATATATACCTACAAATACAAGGCATTTGTCTGCGTGTGCGAGGACAGTGTGTTGTTGACAAAAGACTAAGCTAATAAAAGTCGGGTCGTGTTCACAACAACTGGGTTGCTCCGTGCAATTTCTAGTATTTGGGTTCGTGCTTTTAGGTTCAGTGCATACTCCAGTGCTCTACAATCAATTATGTGGCATCACTTTGTATCCCGCTCCGTTTCAGCTATGATCACCCACGACGTCACTGAAACCTTAACTCTCACCATTATTAACTGAAGCTGTAGCATGCCAAGCGGTGCTTTTAAACCCCAGCTATTGTTTTCACTACTGATCTCATACACGCTGACTACAGCAAGCGGTACATGAAACTCTACAGTATATCTGGATTTCAAAAAGTAGGAGAAAGTAATGGGAGTGTGCTAGCTAAACCGAAGTACTCTTTACACTTGCACGACTTGAGAAGCACATGAAAATAATACGTTGAAGGGAAAGGGATAGAGGTAAATAAGTAGACAGATAGAAACTGAAAGAAAGAGAGGTAAACTAAGAATGCAATTGAGAAATACAACAAAGAGGAATTGAATTAATTCCATAATTCATTTTCATAAATTTTACGAGGGCCAGTAAATTTTGTTTGTCTTTTTATCTAATTGTTTTTCCCTTTGATTGACAGATGATACAGCTATATAGTAGGGGCTTTCCTAGGGAAGTGCTTATTTGATTAACTAACTGCACTTGACAAGATGACAAGACCAGGCGGAGGAGACGAGAGTAAAAAGCCTAGGGCGCCATCTGACACAACTCCAAAATTGCTAGGACACAAAAAATAATCTCATGACAGTCTTTCGGATACAGCAGTTATAAATGACCCATATACACCTAAGATATTAAAACGCTAAGTAATGTGGGTTTTATCTTAGTTTTCTTCTTTTTTTAAAGTAGATTCATATATCAATAACTTGTATATGAAGAACAGGTCATGTGCCATTACTTCATACACTTTGGTCTTCATTCTAATAGAAAAGTGATTTAATAGTTTTTTTTTTATATATCTTTACCAACTGGCTGTTCTATCTACCAATGATGAAAAATCATTAAAAAAAACTATCTAACTTCAATAAAAGCCAGATGTGGATAAATATTTATTTTATCATTTACTCACTCACTCAATCTCTCTCTCTCAATCTCTTTCTCTCTCTATCTCTCTCTCTTTCTCTATCTATCTCTCTCTATCTATCTATTTCTCTATCTACCTTTATTTATCTGCATTTTTCATGTCCCTGTTTATTTGCATAAAGGGGGATAATAATTTAAAAATCGCAGGTAAAACAAATTCTTCGCTTAATCCGATAATTCATGCTAGAGGAAACGGAGAGAAGATCAAAACCAAAAGCAAAGCGAAGGCCCCGAGAAGGACACGAAACGCCTGGCAGCACGTCACGGCGAAACGTCTGAAGATGCCCGAGGGAGAGCCCGAGGAGATTATAAAGATTCTGAACATGAGCGACGCCACGCGCCGGACTCACGGGAACTCCACTGAGTTCTCATAATATATATGTGTGTGTGTGTGTGTTTGTGTGTGTGTGTGTGTGTGTGTGTGTGTGTGTGTGTGTGTGTGTGTGTGTGTGTGTGTGTGTGTGTGTGTGTGTGTGTGTGTGTGTGTACACATGCGTGTGTTTGTGTATGTGTGTGTGTTTGTTAATTTATCCAACTGTGGATATATGTATGTATTTCCTTTCATGGTAACGTATAGAATGACAGGCAGGAAAACACCAAATCCTTGTCTCATTGTGCCTGATAATGAATGTGTTTATGCGAGTATATGTAAGCGTTTAAATCCATCATGGATTTGATTCGTCTTGCTTTTGTCTCGGACGCATAAACGCCAACAATAACCGGAGGATGAAGAAAAAGTTCACCCTTGGAAAAAACAAAATCCGATCCAAGCAGATCCAAGGGAACTTGAGAAGCGAGGCGTGGAGACGGGGGGGGGGGGAAGCCCAGGCAATCGGGATCCTCTGCTTTGCCAAGATGTCCCTCTTAATCTTACTGCGCTGCAGAATATCTGCGTAATCCATGTGGGGCGAAAAAGGATAAGGGTTGGAAGTAGGAGAACAGGTTAGGACAGGCTCTGAGCCATGATGGAAAATCTGGTCTCCGAGACAAGGGTCCTGAGGCCGATTTCCTCTGTAATTCAGAAGGACAGTAAAGAAGTGTTTTTTGGGGGAAGGAAGATAGAGAGAAAGCGAGAGAAAGGACATGACAAACGTTGCAGCGGATGAGGTGACCATAGAGAAGAAGACTGAAAATCGGAGAAGGAATGAGAGGAAAGAGGAAAGTAAGAAGGAGGAAAAAGGAAAATGTTGATGAAGAGTAGGAAGGAAAGTAAGAAACGACGTGCAGGAGGAAGACTGTGTGCACGAATAAAAAGGGAGGGCGAGGAGAAGGCGGGAGGAAGCACGCAAATCCTTGGAGAAGAGGTGAAGGTTTTGTGTGTATTCAACGAGACATGAGATGAGGCTTATGTGTGTTTATAAAGGGATCTGAATAGAGAGTGCTCATGTCGCCTTGACTGTACACATGTGCAGCCCTATCCACATCGTCGCGTTAGGCTGTTCATAATTTGGAGTCACTGTAAGAATTAAATACTAGTGCACACAACCACAAACATAGACATACAAAAACATTCACACACACGGACACACACATGCAAACACACACACACACAGAAACACACGCGCATGTGCGCGTGTGTGTGTGTGTGTGTGTGTGTGTGTGTGTGTGTGTGTGTGTGTGTGTGTGTGTGTGTGTGTGTGTGTGTGTGTATGTGTGTGTGTGTGTGTGTGTGTGCGTGTGTGTGTGTGTGTGTGTGTGTGTGTTTGTGTGTGTGTGTGTGTGTGTGTGTGTGTGTGTGTGTATGCGTATATATATATATATATATATATATATATATATATATATATATATATATATGCAAGTATTAATATATATATATATATATATATATATATATATATATATATATATATATATATATGAACACACGCAAACACACACACACACGTACACACACACACACACACACACACACACACACACACACACACACACACACACACACACACACACATATATATATATATATATATATATATATATATATATATATATATATATATGTATGTATGTATTTACATATATATGTATATTTAAATATGTATATATAAATATATATGTACATGCACAGTGTCTGTGCGTGTACATATATATATATATATATATAT
>NC_061833.1:11323042-11325542 GCF_019202785.1 Penaeus chinensis
ATGATATGATAACTAAAAACAAAACAACCATATTTGTAGTATTCATTATAATGCTTTTGTTAGAGACAGAACTATCAAAACATTTGATAAACGCATCTGACGACCCCTTTGGACGCGCATGGCTTATGTAAACGATTTTTTATGAAACGTTTAGATTTAACTCTACGGCCATATTAAATCACATTTTACTATATAATGGCAACTTTCCTAGAATCAGTGGAACGATGTAAACAATATTGAAGTTACAGTACACACACAAACAGACACACACGTGTATGTGTATCTATATATATATATATATATATATATATATATATATATATATATATATATATATATATATATATATATGTATGTGTATATATATACATATACTTAAATATGTGTGTGTGTGTGTGTGTGTGTGTGTGTGTGTGTCACACACGCAAAACTATAGTATCATCTAAACACACACACATATGTGAAAGTGTGAATATATATATATATAGATAGATAGATAGATATACATATATAGATATACATATATATATATGTATATCTAGATGAAAATATATTTGTGCATTTGTGTCTGTGTATGCTTATGTTTACATAAACATTTTGATATGTATTCATTTTTTAGGCAGTTTAATTCTATTTTGGATCCGTTGCTGTAAATAGCACCTTAACATACAATTCCTATCGCTCTCATTGTTTTCTTTGTTACGAATCCCAGCCATCCTTTCCATCCCAATCTTCCCCCTCTCCTCTCTCCTTTCCCTTTTAGCTCCCTTCGTCTCCCTTCTCTTTCCTTCCACAGCTCCCCTTTATTATGCCCCTGTCCTGTACCCTCTCCCCTCCCAGCCCCCACGACTTAACTCCAGGACGTCTTGGATGGGAGCCAGCATTCACTTTCTCGGAGTGAGTGAAGGAAGAGCAGGGGAGCGAGGACTGTAGGGTCCGTCTGCTCTGTCCGCTTGTATTTCACACCAAACTGCTCCCTCTGCTTCCCCTACACTAGTCCTCGCCCTCTTGCTCGTGTCTCCGGCGACGTGTAATCGACGTGTAATGTAGGCTCTTATATGTATTTGTGTGTATGACAATGAGAAAGGTTGTTTTGTGATAGTTGATATCATTATCATTACTCTCACAGCTATATTGATCCTTGTTTGATTGATAATCTGAAGGAGGCATTTTTTCCTATTCATATGATATCATTGATAATGATACTATAACTACTTATAATAATAATGATGATGGTAATAATAATAATAATAATAATGATGGTAATAATAATAATAATAATAATAGTAATAATGATAATGATGATGGTAATAATAATAATAATAATGGTAATGATAACAATGATGAAGATGATGGTAATAATAATAATAATGATGATGATGGTAATAATAATAATGATCATAATAATAGCAATAATAATAATGATGATGGTAATGATAATAATAATAATGATTATGGTAATACTAATGATAATAATAATAATAATAATGATAATAAAAACAAAAGTAATAATAATAATAATGATAATAATAATAATAATAATAATAATAATAATAATAATAATAATAATAATAATGATGATGATGATGGTAAAAAAAATAATAATGATGATGATGGTAATAATGATAATAAAAAAGATGATGGTAATAATAATAATAATAATAATAATAATATTAATAATATTAATAATAATAATAATAATAATAACAATGATAATAATAACAATAATAATAATGATATTCTTATTCTTATTATTATCATTTATCATCATTAATGTTATCAATATTATAGTGATAATAACAATATTAACAATGATAATGATTATCATGATAGAAAAAATGATAATGATATCAATAATAATAATAATAATGATAATAATATCAATAATAATGATAATAATAATGATAAGGATATTAATAGTCACAATAGTAATGATAATAATAATAATGATAATAATAAAAATAATAATAATAACATGATAATAACAACAACAATAATAAAAATAATTTTAATAATAGCAAGAACAATACTAATGATTATAATGATAATAATAATAATAATGATATAATAATAATAAAAAAAAATAATAATGATAAAAATAATACCAATAATAATAATAATAATAATAATGATAATAATAATAATAACAACAACAACATTAGCAATAATAATAATAATAATAATAATAATAATAATAATAATAATAATAATAATAATAAACAATAATAATAATAATTATAATAATGATAATTATAATAAAAATAACAGTAATCTCAGTAGTAGTAGTAATAATAATAATAATGATTATTACAATCATAATAATAATAAAAATAACAATAATAAGAGTAGTAGTAGTAATAATGATAATAATAATAATAATTATAATGATGACAATAATAATGATACTGATAATAATGATGATGATGATGATGATTATGATTATGTTAATACTCATAATGATAAATATTCATAATGATATTAGAAATGAGGATAATGATAC
>NC_061833.1:11363042-11368042 GCF_019202785.1 Penaeus chinensis
CAGAAATAGAAAGACACACGAGCCGACAGACATGTTTGGGCAGAACAGAGGCTAACCCAGACGAGTTCACTGTTTTTGTTCGTCATTCTTTTCTTTCTCTTTGAATTCTGTCTCTTTCTTCTCGTCCTTCCGCTTCTCTTGCTTCTAATCCTCTCCCAGTCCTCTTCGTCTCCTATCAGACCTAACGACCAATCAGTCTGGCAGTCAGAAATGAGATGATGACGAGGACGACTTTAACGACTCGTATCACGACCCTCCGAGCAGAACCTCGAGCTGCAGGATTTCGCTCGGGAGAGAAGGCGCTACCCCCCCCCCCCCCCCCCCCCCCCCCCCCCCCCCCCGTGGATCTTTCTGAACAAAGAGGTCGACTTCGCTCCTTCGAGATTTGGACAAATCGATGGATAGATGGATGGATAGATAGATAGACATATAGATAAGCAGGTAGGTAGATAAACAGAAAGATGAATAATTAAATTCAGGGACAGGCAGAAATACAAATAAATAGATGAATAGATAACTTGATATCTTCTTAGAAGCTAGAACAGATTCTGGTTAGACGCGGAGCACAGCCTCTGCTTAGACTCATATATCTTTTAAGTGGGTCGGTTGGTTTGTTTCTGTTCCCTCTTGTACGTGCTGCCTGTGGAGAGTGCGTTCGAGTCCTTGTCAGAGAAGGAATTTAGATTTACATTGAACTTTACTGCGTTCTCCCGATTTATACATAGGAACAACCTCGGTAACTTAGTATTGGTAAAGAATTCCCAACAACACGTCCACCGGGTGCTCACGAGGTTTGCCAGTATGCCTCGTTATCATATTGTAGCATAAGTACATGAAACTTATATAGATTCTTGTTAGATAGTTCTTTTAGCTGGGTTACGGGGTCTTAAAGTTTAGCTCTGCTCTCTCTAGTAAAGCTGCGGAAAGGAGAGTCTGTACCCACTGAGGAGAGGTACCCACCAAGTAGCGTGGAAGGAAGTAGGCTGTACGGTTATGTTGCTTGTGTGTGTGTGTGTGTGTGTGTGTGTGTGTGTGTGTGTGTGTGTGTGTGTGTGTGTGTGTGTGTGTGTGTGTGTGTGTGTGTGTGTGTGTGTGTGTGTATGTGTGTGTGTGTGTGTGTGTGTGTGTGTGTGTGTGTGTGTGTGTGTGTGTGTGTGTGTGTGTGTGTGTGTGTGTGTGTGTGTGTGCATATAAATATTTATTTTTTCCATGAAATGGAGAGATCAATGAGCTGATCAGCCGCGGAGTCCCAGTCAATCATATTTGGGATGTGGTCAAGAGCTAGCAAGTAAGCAAAGCAAAGGCCTCCAAGATTTTATCTTTGCTCGTAGTTCCATCTAACTAGGAATGCTATCTCTGTCGTGTGTTCACAATGCCAAAATCCCGCCAGACATATTCTGCTTCTGCCGTGAACTACCAGCTGTACTCATAACCGCCTTCTGCAGAAACCCCTGCCCTTCTGCCAGCAGCTTCACCGTAATCCTGGCACGTGGACCTTATACAGCACTGTCCTTGAATCCCATGGTGTGTGTATGTGTGTATGTGTGTGTGTGTGTGTGTGTGTGTGTGTGTGTGTGTGTGTGTGTGTGTGTGTGTGTGTGTGTGTGTGTGTGTGTGTGTGTGTGTGTGTATATATATATATATATATATATATATATATATATATATGCATATGTATATATACTACATGTATATATACATATATATGTGCATATATATATACATATATATATATATATATATATATATATATATATATATATATATATGTGCATATATATATATATATATATATATATATATATGTGCATATATATATATATATATATATATATATGCATATATATATATATATATATATATATATATATATATATATATATATGAGCACCGGACTCGGACTGCTGCATCGAGCACGAGAAAACGACATATCGCCTTATCGCCTTGAGAAGTCAAACGTGTCGTAGGGGAAGTCACCGCCATGGCACGAGTGTTAGCGCGCCGAACCGCGGTTGATTAGGAAGGGCATCCAATCAGACAAGGGTGACATTGCCATAAAACATCTCAATAGTGAATTGAGAGAGGCCTATGTCCTGCAGTGGAATGAATGGCTGTTATAAAAAAAAAAAAAAATATATATATATATATATATATATATATATATATATATATTGATAGATTACATATACATATCGTATATAAAAGTGTTTCGTGAACTTTGAGCAGTCACAATGTTCTCCCCAATTGCTTGTTTAGTATTCTTCATGGTCACGTATTTGAGGACGTTCCTTTCGTCTCTATATTTCACGCGAGCGAGAAAGAGAAAGAGAAGAGAGAGAGAGAGAGAGAGAGAGAGAGAGAGAGAGAGAGAGAGAGAGAGAGAGAGAGAGAGAGAGAGAGAGAGAGAGAGAGAGAGAGAGAGAGAGAGAGAGAGAGACGACAATAGATCAGTATATGCTATATTTGCAAGTTCACTGAACACAATAAAACCTCTCAACATATTTATTTAAAACAACTCTATGATTGAGAATCAAGAAGGACAGAAAATCATGGCGTATTTTACGGCTTCTCATCTCAAATATGCACATTAATAGAAGAAAGTCAGTGAAGAGATTGGTGTTAATGTGTCCAACTTTATATCCAGGATACAGAAAGAAACGGATACATGAGATATGCTTGGCATTGTTATCTGACCTAATGTTCTCCTATACAAACCTTGAAATCTTTTTAAGGGTCAGATGAGAAGACCTTACAATATACATTTTCAGACAAAAGGATAGGTGATTCGTATCTTGTTTTCTCAAACTCTATACAAGCGCATTATTATAATTTCATTCTCATTTAAGAGTGAACATTGTCATAGATGTTTGGCGATCGTGATTATGCTAAAGTTATAGCAGTTCCAATGTATACACACACACACATATATATATATACATTTACACACACACATATAATATATGTATGTATATATATATATATATATATATATATATATATATATATATGTATGTATATGTGTATATGTACATGTGTGTATATTATATATATATATATATATATATATATATATATATATATATATATATATATATATATGTATGTCTCTATATATATGTATGTCTATATATGTATGTATATGTGTATACATGTGTGTATATTATATATATATATATATATATATATATATATATATATATATATATATATATATATATATATATATATATATGTCGTAAGACGACAAAATCAAGATTAAATACAGACGAACATCGCGCATCGTTGAGGGGGTACTCCGTCTGCGCAGGAAAAAAAGAGACAGAATCTCTTCTGACAGTCACGCAACAAGATGGACAGACTCCTGCTGACAGCTTTGGTGAGGAGAGGGCTATCCTGAGTTGTGCGGGAGAACGCTGGGCAGGGTGTCCAGTATCGGAGAGTATTACGGTAGAATATTCTGTGCTCTTTTTAATAGTTGTTAGGGGAAAGACTAACAACTAGAGGTGGGGTATTCGTGACGGATTTAGTCACGTCTACTTCCGGAGAGATAAAGTATTTAGTTTATAGTTGTTTAGATTTTGTTCTTTTATATGCATTAGTTATAAGGTTTCCAGTGTGTGTGTGTGTGTGTGTGTGTGTGTGTGTGTGTGTGTGTGTGTATGTGTGTGTGTGTGTGTGTGTGTGTGTGTGTGTGTGTGTGTGTGTGTGTGTGTGTGTGTGTGTGTGTGTGTGTGTGTGTACATGCATATATATGTATTTTTGAATATGATGCTACACCCCTTTTCATCTCCTATTTCACTGCAGCATCCTTTCAGTGTCCGTAAAAATACAGTTATTTTATGACACCTTTCTCCACCCTTTGATAGTGGACTCTAATAAATTGGATCAGTGAGATGTGTGCACTAGGGTCTATCAAATTTATTTTGTATAATTTTCCCCACTCCTTTGACCCCGACCGATCGGCCGTTCCCTCCCCCACCCACCCACCCCCACCCTTCCCCACTGCCGCGGAGAATCCCTTGACGTCCCGCCAGCGCGAGCAATGGAGGCTGAGGAGAAACGATCTTCAATTTACCTTTTTCTCGCGTTCACGTCCACAGTCACACTCTGAGAATGTTCGCTGGATTTTTTTTTTTTTTTTTTTTCATTTTTTGGTTCCTTCTTTTCTTACCTTTCTACTTTTTTTAAGATGCAGCTGGGTCGACACCAGACGAGAAATGCTAAATTGATAAATGGTCCAGTTACAGAGAGTACAAAAAAAAAAAAAAAAAAAAAAAAAATATTTCGGCGACCTCTCCCCTTCTTGGCTTAACCCAAATGCCCGCGCAGTCAGCGCGGAAATGCTGGCTTCGTTCCATGATGCAAGTTGCCCTGTTGAGGGAGGGGGGGGCATTTGATCAGATAAGCCTCAACCCTAGGTGAACGGACCCGAGGCCGGTGGTTGGCTCTGTCCGAAGGTAATTCCCGAAAAGGCAAGTATGTCCGTCGTTACCAGAGCTTATTATTGTTTGCTTGCTCTCTCTCTCTCTCTCTCTCTCTCTCTCTCTCTCTCTCTCTCTCTCTCTCTCTCTCTCTCTCTCTCTCTCTCTCTCTCTCTCTCTCTCTCTCTCTCTCTCTCTCTCTCTCTCTCTCTCTCTCTCTCTCTCTCTCTCTCTCTATCTATCTATCTATCTATCTATCTATCTCTATATCTCTCGCACTCTCAATCGTCTTTCTGTGTCTTTCCTCTTTCAATTGTCTCTTCCTGCTTCCCTCCTTCTGCGTGCCAGGGAGTAATATTTCAGATCAATCCTACATTCATGCACGCCAAACTCTAATAACAACCACATTTACATGCAAACTAGCTGAAAGACAAAGGTCAAGCAAGAAGCATTCTGGGCCAAAACAGGACATGCAACACACGCCTCACGAACGCAGACCTCGCACACGGGACCATTCCCGTGTTCCACGGTGACGGACTCTAGGTCACGTGGTTGGGAATATATATATATATATATATA
>NC_061833.1:11418042-11430542 GCF_019202785.1 Penaeus chinensis
TACTAACTCATAAGCCTCCTTTCCGTTACTGTTCACAAACTGTTCACAAAAGTCATCACAACTCGCATCTCTGACAGTCTGGATTCTAACCAGCCTAGAGAACAAGGCAGGCCTCTGCAGTGGATTCTCAACAACAGACCACATACACACGAATATAGGGAACCCATGTGTAGGGCATTCGTCGATTATGAAGAGGCATTTGATAAATGCCAACAATACTAGAAGCTATTCAAAGGCAGGGAGTAGAAGAGGTATATTGTAAAATATTGGAAGAAGATGGGACAGCAACCATCAAGCTCCAAACGGAAACCGACAATATACCAATTAAAAAAGGTGTTAGACAGGGCGACACCATTTCACCAAAACTGTTTACAGCTTGCCTTGAGGAAATATATAAATGGCTTGAATGTAACTGAAAGTGTATCAAAATAGGAGACGAATATCTAAACAATCTAAGATTTGCAGACGATATTGTTCTCTTCAGTCCATCTGCAAATGAAATGCAGCAACTAATAAACTATCTGGAGAGAAAGTCTGAAAGTCGGACTTATGATGAACAAGAACAAGACTAAGATCATTTTCAAGAGTAGGGTTCAATTCGATAGATGTACAAGGCGAAGCGCTAGAGGTAGTGGACAAGTATATATACCTAGGCCAACTCGTACAGACAAACACATCTAGTGAAGAGGGAATTAAGCTACGCATCAGTCTAGGCTGGAGCGCCTTCGGCAGACACCGTAGCATACTAAGAGGCTCCTTGCTATTATGTCTAAAAAGATAGGTCCTCCCATTTATGACCTATGGATCAGAAACAAACACAAACACACACACACACACACACACACACACACACACACACACACACACACACACACACACACACACACACACACACACACACACACACACACACACACACATATATACATATAAATGTATGTATGTATATAAAACTTGATATATATATATATATATATATATATATATATATATATATATATATATAGTATGAGAGAAAGAGATTACAATTCCGCTGAATATTTATTCAGAAACATTTGTTGTATGGCACACAAAATGTACGTATATCATAGCAATTAGCTAATGCTTATGAAACAGCCTTTGTTCTGTCGTCCATCAGTTCTATTTCGCCGACCGAATGAACAAGCGCCTCTCAGTTTCCCTTCCGTGGGCAACGACTCGTTAGGTTCCTCCTTCCCTCGGCGAGCAAGTAGCCTCCCGGCTCTCCCCTCCCATCGCCTGCCCGCCTTCGATTCTCCATCCCAAACATGAGGCCACCAACCCCAATAAGTGTACACACGCCAACACACAAAATCATGAAACATCTTTTAAGACAACATTGGTTTTGTACATAAACCAAAAACACATTAGGTTCCCAAGTTCTGGAAGATTCGAGTTTGAACAAGTATTTCCATGCAGGGAATCCAGTATTTTCATTACCATTAACAGCATTAATGATCTATAGCTGTTAGTTTTTTGTTATCATTATCATTATCATTGTTATTATTAGTCAATATCATCATAATCATTATTGTTATTGTTATTATTATTATTATTATTATTATTATTATTATTATTATTATTATTTTTGTTGTTGTTGTTTTTTCTGTTGTTGTCATTACTGTTATTGTTGTTATTATTACTACTAACATATTTATTAACCTTATTGTTATCATTATCATTATTATTACTGTTATTTTTTCAGTATTTTATCATATTATTATTTCTTCTTATTATTTTTATCATATTATTATTTCTTCTTATTATTTTTATCATATTATGATTTCTTCTTATTATTTTTATCATTATTTTATTATTATGATGATGATGATGATAATCACTGTCATCATCATATTACTATTAACATTATCATAATGATTGCCATTATTGTGATTAACATTATTATCGTTATCATTATCATTATCATTATCATTATCATTATCATTATCATTATCATTATCATTGTCATTATCATTATCATTATCATTATCATTATCATTATCATCATCATCATCATCATCATCATCATAATCATTAATGCTATTAGTATCATTAGTTATTGTCATTGGTATTGTCATAATCATGTTTATTTCTCAATTTCTTGGTTTCGTTTCCGATCATTTCTTAACAGTGTTATTACAGAAGCATTTTCAAAGAAATTACATAGCAATAATTGTCGGGATAAAAAAATGGGGCGGAACAAATGACATCACCACGGTTAGCCAATGAGAGTGCGACATGAGATATCAGACATAGCTAGATATATAATTATTTGTATAATTTATTCGATATTGATATAGTTATCAGAAGTAAAACCAAAATTCCCCTGTTTTATTTACGATAATTAAGAGTTCAATTTAAAGGTTATATAGAAGTGAAGCTACCTGGTTATATAAACCTGGATGCCTTTCCTTTCATCTTCGTCACCATTATGATCATCATTATCATTATTAGCCTGCCTTATATTTTCCATATATTACTCTTTTTGTTTTTCATCATCACTCCCATCTGCCTTCTCCGGAGCATCTGAGGCGGTATTCACGAGAGGTTATAGAATTTTCTTTGACAAATTTGTGGGCAGTCCTAAAAAAAAAATTATGACTCGGTCTAAACACTGTGCTGTGATTTTAGAAGACGCTATCATAATAATTCAGTGTAATAATGAAATCAGATTACTATGCCAATGAATCTAAATCATGTAATGACTATAATATTACAAGGCTAATATTTTAAATGTTTACTGAGTAAACAAGGAGGAGCGTCTCAATTTACGTTTGACAGCAAGTTAAAAAGTGGCAGGAAAGTAGTCCATACCATTTCTAACGTGGAGTTACCTTCAATAACTGTAAAATCGCAGATTGTTGTAGGTGTCTCCTAAGGACAATTTAAAGACACTATTTGAGCTGTCTCAAGCATCAACCCAGTCACAGACGAAAATCGGGTGTTACGAACATTTCCGCGATGAGTCATTTACTAAGATTCGTCAAAGACATATTTCGGAATCTTTGACCTTTCATGAATTCCGCCCTGGACCCAGTCGCTCGTGTCCGCCCGACTGAGACAAGCGGGGGAATCAAACAACTATTCAAACGTCGCTTACCGCCGTGTACGTCTGTGCGTTTGCGAAAGCATATCTGTTTGTCTTTAGTACAATAATCAAACCTACATGAATACTATAGCATAAGTATTACAGGTTCTCAGTTGTATTGCTGTTACATAAGTAATTATCTTCTCTGTCATGTTAATTGTTTTAATGAACTGAAAATCATTAACACCAACTGTATTGTAGAGCGCTAGGCATCAGTAATGATGTAGACAGAGAAACAGGCATAGAGACCATCCAGAACATTTGCTAAGACGATTTCCTGAACCTAATTGAATTTATGTTCGCTTTTTACTGTATACATCTAGTTTCATTTCAAACTCTGGAACTTCATAAGTTGAAATTGTTAGAATTAATGATTAATTAAATCTCAAGCAATATATATATATATATATATATATATATATATATATATATACACACATATACATACACACACACACACACACACACACACACACACACACACACACACACACACACACACACACATATATATATTTCTCAGATTATAATTATGTTGACATATCCATGTTTGGCTCTCTGACTAAAATACTATGGCACAGCGGATGGCGTGTACAAACGATCAAGAAAGGATTTTTATGGGCTAGAAACTCTGAAGTTTTTTTTTATTTATTTCCGACGATGATTATTATCGTCCTTTCAAACCATGAAATATTGAAATCCCTCCAATTATAGCCGTGCGGATTCGATTTTGCTCTCACGCGTAAGTGAATCACGGTGCAGTGTGTGAGTGATTTTCTAAATCCTTTTAGAATGACGATTAAAGGTATTACTTTTTATATCGTTTTTGCAAGTAAGGAATATATCTTGAGAAAATGTTCTTTAAACCCAGGTAAACACTTGTAAATTAAGTTATAAATTTAAATGAATATTAAAAAAGCCTAACGTGCATTGTCAGTGAATAGATTTCAAGTGCAATTTGAATTCAAAGGCTTTTTTGATCAACGAGCCTGAATCTTTCCACACCAACAAGCTGAATTATATTTCTGTAACAGTTTATCACACGAGTCGCTCTCAGAATTTAACAGAACTTTTCAGTCATCTTAGAATAATGATGATAATAATATACTGGTAATAATTATGATGAAGATGATAATAATAATAGTTATTATAATAATGATGATAATGTTGATGATAATAATAATGTTGATAATGTTGATGATAATAATAATGATGATTATGATTTGAAGACACCCTCTTATGGTTTTTGTAAAGTGGCGGCTGTCTGTTTATTCTGATTATAATCACAGCTTGTGTGCAAGGAATGACCTGGGTTACTCTCACTGCCAGTGCGGAGCTCAGGTTAGCAAGAGGCGAGGACGCCACCACTGCACCTCACCACACGTCCTTATCGACACTGCAGTTCCTAATGTGTCCGTAGGTTTTAGAGTCCAAAGTTGTCGCACAAAACCCTAAAATGTATCTATGAAATTATTACAAGCCTCCTCCAGTGCTATTGGTGTGTGTGTGCTGACATGCGAACGATGCAAACTGATTGACCCAAGAGGTGTTTCCAATCAGCATAATGACTGTGTTCTGGATCGTCATAATAACGAACGACGAGAGATGACGCATTATGCTGTCGGACAAATTCATATTTCAGTTGTCATATCAATGTTTAGACGGTGAATGAATAATACGACTTTAATAAACTTCTCCCTCGGTGCCTGCAGCATGGCTTTCAACCCAACCATGGAGAAAAATATAAGTGATAGTCAGAAGATAATCAAATGGGCTAAACAAAAAAAAAAAAAACTCTGATGCGAATGCGCCGCAAACTGCCTCTTCTCCTTCACGAGTTCTCTCAAAATAACGTAAAAAGAGCGACTCTAAAGACATACGACCCTACTTCCCCTTGGAGGATTAAGCCATTCAACCCTACAGGTCAACAAAAGTGGCGTGACAAAGCTTATTTTAAATCTCAAATATAAAATCTTTAGAAAAAGTACTATTTTACCAGAATTAGTACTAGAAAGTTATAGGAAACTAAAGTCGTACTCAACAAACTGTAACTTTATTTTGGATTTTGCATTTCGCTGCAATGTAAATAAACAAATTATGCTTTATAGTTTTGTAACTAAAACTCGTCAGGCAACAGACAATAAGATTTAGAAAGTTTACCTGTGTGTGTGTGTGTGTGTGTGTGTGTGTGTGTGTGTGTGTGTGTGTGTGTGTGTGTGTGTGTTAATATGTGTGCGCAGATATGTATGTACAGATGTGTGTATGTGAACACTTGTGTTTACGAAAATTCCAAGTGAAGTAAATTAATGCATTTAAATTATCAGGATATTATCATCTTCATCGTTATCATTATTATCACCATAATCATTACCATTGTCATCCTCCTCCTTCCCGTCCTCTTATCTTGTACCCTTGTATAATTGCTCATATTCTCCAAAAATCAACAGCATAAACACAAGTGAAAAAGACGCAATTGAATTAATTTCCTGGGCCTCCAACACGCGACTCCAACAGCAAGATTGTTAAACTGTTCACTCCACTATTTGAACCCCCTTCATTTCTTAAATACCGTCTTCCCTTTCCGCATTTATTCGGTATCTTAAATATATATATATATATATATATATATATATATATATATATATATATATATATATGTTGACCCTTCTGTCTTCCTTCCGCAGTGTATTATTGTTTCGCCTTCTCAGTCTTTCCTTAATTAGCAACATGTTAATAAGTGTCAGAAGAATAAATTATAGGAATTAAAAACTAAGATGAGTAACCGAATGAACAAAAATAAAAGAGAAGGACGCAGAAGGAAGTTTCATAGTCGAAGAAATTAATACACAAGATGTTCCCTCTCATAAAAGTTTTTCTAACTGAAGACCCGAGGGCGTCGCGCGCTGATGCTGGGACTCACTTGGCAAGGCCTTCTCCTAGCCTGCAGTTGTAGTCTTCAAGCGATGATTACACGGAATCGTTTTCTTCGTGGCTATCTGCTCTAGTAAATCTACTGATATTGCTGTTATCGATTTTCTTATAAAGAAACTAAGCGTAGAGGTAACGAAAAAAATACTAGTGACATAAGAGCAAAATAATAATACTAATGATAATGATAATGATAATGATAATAATAATAATAATAACGATAGTAGTAGTAGTAGTAGTGGTATTAGTAGTAGAAGTAGTAGACCTAGCATTGCTAATAATGATAATAAAAATAGTAATATTTATATTCATACTTTTTATCAGTATTATCATTAGTAGTATTAGTAGTAGTAGTATTGTTATTAATATTATCATTATCATCTTTATTATTTTAGTAATAATAATGGTGATGATGATTATAATAAACTTGAACTTCTAACAATCCGGCATCGTGTCTGCGAAAACAGAGGTATCTATGATAATGATTCATAAATATTTGTTATGTATATCCATATGCGAAGGGGGCAGCCGGAAGACCTCGGGGAAATTACTCCTTGCACGACTTCCGCTGCCGCTGGCTGCGCATAGTCGCCGCGGCCGTGGCTGCATCCCGCCTCTCGTGCACTCAATGCCGTAGTGCCGGTAGCGCCGGAAAAGGGAACGCCAGACAGAGGACGTTAAAAGGGAGTTTCAGACAAAGGACGTTGCTGAGAAAGCTGACTTCATAAAACTGACTTAATAATATAAACGCACCTAAACGATGTGGCAGAAAAACAATTCTATAAATATTTGATCGGTAAGACTAGACGTTTAGAGAGAGAGAGAGAGAGAGAGAGAGAGAGAGAGAGAGAGAGAGAGAGAGAGAGAGAGAGAGAGAGAGAGAGAGAGAGAGAGAGAGAGAGAGAGAGAGAGAGAGAGAGAGAGAGAGAGAGAGGATGGGGGAGGATTGAACACAATCAGTTGAATAATCAAAATCGATACAGAAATATAAGCACAAAAGCTGTTTAAAACAATGAAAAAGAGACGGAGCCAGAAATGCTGTCATGGCATGGGCTGGTTGATAACACCTAATAAGATGGAAATGGGTTTTACATTCATTTGCAACATACATGTACAATATATTCCACTTTGAGCCGGCAGAGGGAGGCTTATCTTTTGGTCTGCACGTACCTCATTGTTTTATATCCTTGCCTTTCTGTCTTTTTCTATTTACTTTTTTAACATAAACCCGTTATATGATCACAAAACTAACTAGATATTGTAACTATCACTCGGAAGTTTTCATGATATTCTGTTCACTAGAACGGATTTATCATTACCCTCACTATTAATACTAATGTGGTTTTAATATCATGTAGATTCATCAAGAGTGCTATGTGAAGCATGTGATCATGATATATTAGTTTAATAATCTACTTATTTGAACGTTGAAAATAAAATTATGTACACAAATGTATCTTTGCTGCCTACAGTCGCCACACCAAAATGACGTCCACAATAAACGGTAGATATATACTTAGGATAAACGGACGACTTTGACATGGTGCAATATATATGAAAAAAAAGGAAAGAATAAAGAGACATAGGTAAACCCATATAGTATTATCTAACATGTATCAACTAAAAAAATTCATGTCAATTTAATGTTTAGGGTGAATATTATGCAGTATGCTATCAATTAATATAATACTTCTGTTTAGGTATAAAATCGCAAAATGTTGGATATTACTTCAATACTACGAATTGCATTCTCTGGGCCAAACAGAATACACAGTTCTAGTCTGCATCCATCTGAGGCTCTGTCATCTGTGGCTTGTGCTGTCGATCTGTCAGGAGATGGCTGACGATCTGTACTGCATCTGAGGGCCGAGTTGAGGGGCATGGGCGTGTTTTTGCTTTTGTTTAAGTATTTATGGTGTTGCGAGTCATTTCTAGTGCATTTTTGTACTAGAAAGATTTGTTTATACTGTTGTAGGGATTTCGGCGTTGTTAGAAACTGGCTTTAGTTCTTGTAGCATTTTTTTTAGGTGTATGCTGTTCGATAGAGTTTCGGTGTTGTTAGCTTTTCTTGGTTACAATTAATATCAAATTCCGATTGCATATCATTTCTGGGTGTTCGATGTTTTCCAAGTGTCTATGGATTAACTTAAGTTTTTGTTTTTCGTACTAATTAGATTATTTATTTTCATTAATAATGATGGTGCTGTTTGTCTCCACAACATAATTTTGAAGTGAAACTATAAATGAATTAATTTCTCACGTGTTTAAACTCGAACCCTCAGAACTGAGGACATCCTTTGACTCATAAAAAAAACAAATTATTCTCACACACCAAGCAGCCTTTTTGTCTCTTTCTTTATAATTCTAAAGACCTCCATGTTGACAAGACTATTTAGCATCCATCCCCCACACCTATGTGGTCTCAACATAGATAGTTAGGTAGATTTATCTGGGCAGTTACTTCAGCCACCACAGGGAGACATCACTTATAGAGAGGTTGATTGATTGAATATTTACTATTATCTGCCGCGTCAACCGCTTATGCTTATCCTCAACTGGATTTTACATGGTAGGTTATGGAAGACTTTCATGAGATCGAGCATTTTCCAATACTTTTAGAGATGGTGAATGGCATCGCAGTCAGTGGGGAACATAGATGGCGACATGCAGACTGGACTTTTTCTTGCTCATCTCTAATGCAGAGATTGTGGGTAAAATCCACTATGATCACCAGTCGAGAGGAGGAGGCCATTTACGATGGGTATGGAATACAAATGGAATATCATTGGGAAGAGTACATTAGTTTCATCACCTGCTCTGAAGATTAATGGCATAATCAACAAAAAATTGATGTTGTAAATGAATGACTTAAATCCATGGCAGAGATTTGAAGCATCATGTACTGCTAGGTTTTCCATACTCTCAACAAAACAGGAACTTAAAGCGGTATCCATTTTAGTAAACCTTTAGCAGAATTTTCTTACAAGCTACTGACTCGAGTTGTGTATCCCTATATATACATAAATGTCTTAGAAGATTAGATTCTTGAGGGAAACCATCATATTTAATACGATATGAACAGAATATTCATATTTGTGTTACTGATACATTTTTAGGTATTTACTGCATATGTAAATGTATACCGATTTTTAATAGTGTGTACACTTAGGACAAAAAAAGTTGCGCCTTACATGTGTTCATAGGGAGTGGCGGAATGCCCATGGGAAATAATCCCAAATCATCAGGCGATCAGTCGGTACTCAACATTAAATTCGGGTGTCAATCCCCCGACATGGGTGGTGAGATACCTCAAGCTCTCATCCAGTGACCAAGTCACCAGAATCTATAGACTTGGTAACTAATTAGGAAGATATGGGTATGATGTTATATATAGTTTTTCATGGTTATTATCATCATTATTATTATCAATTGTTCCCCATCGATTACGAACCTTATTAACATTATCATGATCAATTCAGTTCCTGCTGAAATAGTGTTGCTAAAAAAAATATTTATAAGTTCTCTGTTCTTTTGTTCTGACAATTATCCATGCATGACACTCCAAACTTGTGAAGGGCACCTTTTCTAAGTGTCAAACTTCGCTAATAGTATGCAGATGAACTAACATGTCCGAATATAATCCTGCCAATATGATTAAATGGGGTTTTCCACAAAGCTTTTTTTACTTCCTTCTAAGAATATTGCCGATATTGCGATATAGGGATTAATATTATTACTGCTAATGATATTCTTTTGTTATGCTTATATTACTTTTATGAATGCCTGAATATGAAAACGTTATTACGTGCTTTAAGACTCGCAACCTGGTACTGATTTCAGTTTCTCGAGGACAGTATTTTTAACAATTCTATAGTATCCCTTTTCAAATAATTTTGAGATGGAGTAGCTCTAGATTAAAGTTTACAGCCGTCATAAAAAGGCGTGCGTGCCCGCGTGAGTATTATCGTTCGTATGTGATATAGATTCTAAGGTTGTTTGATGCTAATAAAAAACTACTTGAATTACAGCTGTAACATAGGCATCTGTTTTTGTTTTTTTGTTGTTGTTTTTTAGTTACTTTATCAGATTCAATTTCCTGGTTGTTTGTCTTTCTTTTTTTCCCACTTCCTTTCGTTGTCTTTGGCCTAGTCGTGCTTTGGTTTTCCCCTTCCCTCCTCTTTGCTTCTTGGTGGAACTAGACGGACAAGAAAAACACGTTTTATCTTTCGATGCCGCCTTATTTTCGTTCTCGACTATCTTTTATCTCGGTCATCGCTAAAACCTTTCTCTCTATTCAGCTTGAGTCTCCTGCACAGGTTTTGATGTTTCCTGGATCTGGCAAAGGGTGCGTGGACCTAGAGCGTTTTAGTTTTTTTCGCATATAAATATACAGATATATGTACATATACATCTACATGTGCACACACACACACACACACAACACACACACACACACACACACACACACACACACACACACACACACACACACACACACACACACATACACACACACACACACACACACACACACATACATACATACACGCACACGCGCGCGCGCGCTCGCACACACACAGACACACACACACACACACACACACACACACACACACACACACACACACACACACGTGTATATATATATATATATATATATATATATATATATATATATACATATATATTATTACGAATCAGTGTGCTTGTAAAGGCTTCTAGCTTTGAACAAGCTAGAAGCCCAATACTTGATAATACAATATCTTGGCCTGAAGTGTTATGTTCGTTTCATTTACCATCTTTTATTCAATTTCGACAATTACGTACTTAAGATTTATGTATATTATGAAGATATATAGGTATTCATTTATAATCCTTATTCATGCTTTCATATGTAGTCCTTATATATGCTTTCATTTTATAATCCTTATTTTCACTTGCAGAGTAGAGTAATTTATAAGGGAACTTAAAAGTTCCTTACTTTTAATTACTATCGTTTATATACAATACCTTAACCGTATATACCTTCACCATCTCTCAGAGTAATTGCCCTAATCCTAGGCTTAGGGGAACCACCCCAGACGGAGGTTGGGAGGGTGTAGAAATGTATAAATTGAGCTAGCTATCCTATGTTATACGTACACGAAACTACCATACGGCTGTTTCAGCAATAACCGGGTTATTTCTTGTAATTTCAGGTAATTAGCGCCAGGTATGGACTTTTGCTTGTGTAATCTTGCTTAAGGCATTTGGAAATGACATTGTGAACTGATATGAGTTCGTGAATTTCCAAATAACACTTTTATACCAATATCAGTAAAAAATGAAAATCACAATGATCACAAGAAATATTTTGAGATATTTCTTTAAAAATATGAGTCTTGTGTACATTTACATAAGAAATATGCTTTCCATCGAGACTCCCAGGTTATATGCAGTAGCTTATGTAGGGGTCTATGTGTGTACCAAATGATAAAAAAATAAAATATAACTAATAATAATATTTCGGTTTGGATTCGCTTTAAGGGTCGGTAACGTCCACGTTCTGGCAAATTTCTTTTGATTTTAAATTGGTCTTTCCATCCCATGGTTGAAATTTTGAACTTCGGAAAAATAAGTGAAATATTGATTATTTTGTGTTGAAGATAATATGGTATATATTTATATATATATAGAGAGAGAGAGAGAGAGAGATAGATAGATAGATAGATATATTAGGGGTATCTTTGATTGAGCTCAGGAGAATATGTAACGTTACTGGTGCTCAGGAGGACAGTACGAAAGATAAGACCAAGACATACGACAATCGAAAAAAAAGAAAAAAAAAATCCCTTAGCTGAGCCCCCCCCCCCCCCTAACCCGCACCTCCCTCGCGTTTTCGCCGTTCAGCGTCCTAGTCTCGACTTGTATTCCTGGCCACGACCTTCATGAAAAGCAATTAAGAGAAGGTTCCTTGGCTCACCCGGGAAGTCAAATATTGGACGGTTTACAGAATTCTACCGTAGTCTCACGTCACGTATTTAATTAGATATTTGATGAAGGAAAAGGATGAAAAGGGTAGAGAATTTTGCGCCTTGAATAAAACTTTTTAATACTGACCTAGTTGTGAAAGGAATGAAGGCTAGGAATGAAGAGAATATTCAAGCATTTGAATGTTCTCTCCCTACCCCACTCTAACCCCTCTCTCTCACTCTCTCTCTCTCTCTCTCTCTCTCTCTCTCTCTCTCTCTCTCTCTCTCTCTCTCTCTCTCTCTCTCTCTCTCTCTCTCTCTCTCTCTCTGTCAAATTTTGAAACTCAGTACCATTAAGAGAATGTGTTTCTTGAGAAAAAACTTATTTAACTTCAATTTGATATCGTGTCAAGCCCATAATACCTGAAAGCACAAAATTGTCCGTAAGCCCCAAGAGCGACTGTAAAGTACGAGGAGAGTAGCTCCACCAAGAGACCGCCATTTGAGGCCTCCTG
>NC_061833.1:11465542-11468042 GCF_019202785.1 Penaeus chinensis
CAAGCATGGGGTAATACCAAATGGAAAACTATCGTACAAGACAAATTTAACTTACCGTTAGAGAAAACTAGTAAACCTAGTTAATCTTGGTTCTTATAAGAACAGACCATACAATAGAGATGCTTCAGATGTTAACATTGTGGTCATCATCAGGAAAAGAGTCAAGCGCAACCTTGGTGCACAAAAAAGCTCAAGTCTGGATCCACCATAAGTCCAAAATGTCCAAACTGTCATGGTCCCCACCATGCTTGGCTTGGTGCGGATGTCCTTTGGTATGTCCTCAAAGAAAAAGTTCAATTATGCCCTCAACAAGTCGAGGGAACACAAAGAGAAAAGAAGGATCAATCCAAAATGGCCCACCCAACCAATAATGATAACTTCCCCGAACAAACACAGGAAGCTCATACTGCATCTGTCATTACTAATAACACTCCTAGATAAATTGAGAACCAATATTTCACAGTTGGTAAAAGAAAGTTGCAAAATCTTCCTCAGTCTACATCCAGTGAAAACAACTTAATCCTTTGATTACCTCAAGGAACAAGAAACCAGATTAATTATTACAGCATCGAAGTGTAAGGAATTAACGTAAAGTAAAGTTCTCTTAATTAAAACAAGTACAAAAATACAACGCAAAAAGACACATGCCCTCACCCAGTACGGGAACGTAAAGTATAGGGGAGAAGAATGACAGTGCAGAAGATAAGTGCAGGGACCGAAGCGGAAGTGTTAATGAAAGTGTAGTGTATATGTATGGTGCGAAAATATAATGGTCGGTAAACGTGATATACGCCGAAGAGAGGCGTGTGCGGAGAAAATCCTCCCACGCAGGTAAGCAGATAATAATCACCATAATGAAAAAATACTAATATTATATCACTGAAAACAAGTTCTTATCTTTCTTATATCTGAGTATTTCCATTTTTACTCATTATTGCTCTTCTTATACAGTTATAGCGTAGAGAAACATAGACACCTTAAAAATTTCACATTAAAAAAATAAAGGCACAAATACGAACAATCAAAAGGAAACCCAATGAAACCAGATTGAACATAAAATTAAAGTAAGACACTAAACAAACGATAAAACAAAAGAGAAATCTGAAAACATTAAAATACAGATGATAAAGCAAAGTAAAACACAAATGAAACAAACGATAAAAGATAAAACCAGAAGATGATGAAAGAAATGAATGCATCAGTCACTGAGGTCAAATATCTTCTACAACCTATACTAAACCACGGCAACCAAGCTTTGAAGCCGTGGAAAGCCCATTCCAGGGTTCCTTGCACTGGCTAATAACGTATTTGTTTTGACTTACCACTTTGCCTTGTATGCGGGAGAGGTAACTTGTGTTATTTCTTTTAGAGTTTTCTAAAATCAATAAAATAAATCGTAAAATTCATATAATGTAAAATATCTAGGTTTGTGTTCAAAAACACTCACATAAAATAACTAAATTAAATAATGAATAGTTGAGGGGCCAAAGAACCATGATGAACTGTTAGAATACTTGAAATACTTTTGATGAGATTGAAATATAAAGTAAAATAATTCATCTGATTAAGATTTAATACAAATCACTGAGCATTAGTGATAGATATATATGTATATATATATATATATATATATATATATATATATATATATATATATATATATGATACAGATATTCGCCCTAGAACTGGTTCTTCAAAATATCAAATTGGATAAAATATGAAAAATTTAAAAACATATAGTTCCACAGTCACTTTTGAGAAAGTGACTGTGACTTTTCCTCCAGAAATCAAGTAAAACTTTAAGCCTATGCAGACAATCTTCAGCTAATCATCTACAGAACCAAAAATTTCCACATGCGCAACACAATTTATCTTTAGTTTTCAACAATTGTAACTAACTAGGACTAAAACTCAATATGGAAAAATTGATTCCCCACTTGTCCACGCTCATTTCAGGACATTTTTACAAAATAGATAAAACTTGGCCACGGGTAAAAAACTTGCCCAAGGTTGAATACATTGAGCAGAATAGCCAACTCCAAATCTGCGGCAAGATTTCATGTACTTTGTACCTTGCTATTCACATATAATCCTTTTAACCTCCTAGAACTGACCCCACAACAAACTCGCAAAATTGAGACCATCCTACACAGAGCCATGAGGACAATCTTAATCTTAGGTGTACGTTCATATATGGACAAGGTTTGAAAACCCACTATAAGAAACTGGATTTATTTCTCTACAAATCAGAGTTATTTAAATCACCACTGTATACAGAGCTTTAAAAACTAAATTAGAACACTCCTTAATCTACATAAATCCTGGATAGATATGGCACCTAACGGTTGCTGATGCTATCCAAAAGAGTAAATCACATAAATTAATACTCGCCCAAGCTCAAGACACCTCAAGAACTGTACATCCTCAAGCCTCCCTCGAATCTTAAATAATGCGAAATGGAAACAGAGGGACGGGAGAGTAAGAGGATTATTTACTGTAA
>NC_061833.1:11480542-11488042 GCF_019202785.1 Penaeus chinensis
ATATATATATATATATATATATATATATGAGTCTGTATACAGTGTGTGTGTGTTTTTATATATATATGATATATATGTATACATACATATACTTATATATGTATATATATATTTATATATATATTAATATATAGATATTTATATATATATGTGAGTGTGTGTGTTTGTGTATGTTTGTGTGTGTGTGTGTGTGTGTGTGTGTGTGTGTGTGTGTGTGCGTGTGCGTTTGTTTGTGTGTGTGTGTGTGTGTGTGTGTGTGTGTGTGTGTGTGTGTGTGTGTGTGTGTGTGTGTGTGAAAGGGCCTCGAACTTAGGTCAGGGAGGGTTGTTATATATCTATATCAATGCGGCATGGCATTATTCCCTCTTCTATATATATATACTCCAGTACAGTACCGGTTTCGAATTTCTAAATCAATTTCCACCGAGTGCTCACGGGGAGTGTGTGTAAAACCTCGCTGTCATTACTCCTGTTTTAGTAGATAGGTAATGTCTATGGAGCTAGTTAGATCCAAGTTGCACACTTGTGGTATGGTTTGTTAAGTACTGGCCTTCCGGTTTCATACCCGGTGTGACCTAGGTTCGAGGAAAGGTCAGGGAGAGTTGCTATATATCTTTATCAATGCGGCAATGCATTATTGCATTATTCCATCTTTCATACACACATATATATACGTGCATATATGTGGATAGAGAGATAGTCAGATAGTTACAGTATGTGTGCGTGTGCATTAAGAGAGGGGGAGGATGCAAAGGGCGAGCCAGACAGGCTGAGCGTCAGGCATGGGAGCTCTGATGGAGAGACAAGAGCAACTACCCATCTCTTTTGTGTATTTTTTAATATTTCATTACTTTTCATCTGGCATTAATTTCCCCAGCTTCCAGTCTGTCACCAGCGTGCAAATAACACTGCTTGTCAGAGAAGTTTGTAGAGGACATTCCTGCATTTTATTAAGAGCTACAAATGAGAAACAGTAGTTGTTCAAAAGATTAAAAATCATTATGGAAAAGATTTGACGGCTTGCTCGCGTCAGAGAACTTTGGAACAGAAGTCACTGCAGTCTTAATACAACATAAAAAAACGATTCCAAATGGTTTAAACGTTTAACTCTTTTACTATTCCACAAAGAAAACAATAGGTTTGAGAAAGTGTTTGTCCGCCTAGGTCGGTGTTTCTCAACTGGGAGCTAAATGGCACCCCAGGGAGCCATTCGACATTGCTGCGACCCACGTGAACAAAATAATGTATTTGGGAGTCGCAGATAAATTTGAATGAGCAGAACCAATTTTGATTCGGGGCGGTACCATAATCAATATAAGGCTCTCTTTACATTTGTTTAAATTTCAAGAGTATTGTTTGTTTTTTAGTACTACGACTAACATTCTTACATACTGTTCAGTAATGCGTAGTATCATATACTTTAATAACGACGATTGTGATCGATCGTGCATCTCGAGCAAGATTCAAAGAAACAATATTTGGAAAAGAAACAGTGCCGTTAAGAAATATTAGCACACCGGGAGAAAGCAAAGCTGTACGTTTTTGCTTTTCCCTCCTTGTTCATTTTGGCTGTAGCTTTGAATTAAATACTTCCCTTGCTAACAAAAGCTCGTATTTTATTTGACATTGCTTAATGGCGATCTTCGTTACTGACAACGCTGGTACCAAAAGTTTTAAAAAATACCGGATGAAGAACGGCCACAACGATCGCATTTAATAAGTCAGTTATATCAGTTTTTGTTCATCCATGAGTCAGTTAATTTTGTTTGCTGTAATAAAGGTTATCTGCGTTTAATTAGTTGTAATTGTAATATAAAAAAAAAATTTGTCTGACTGTTTATGTAATGCAGCTGTCACTCAGCTGCACTCTAAATGATAAGTCGTTTATCCTCAGCGACTATTAAGGGCCACCGACATCTGTTTTCAGTTAGAAAGGGACCATTTACATAACACCTTGAACTCGAAACAAAATAAACGCAGATTACATGTTCAAATGACAAACGCGCAATTACCAGATAAATAAGAGTGACTTGAAATTTGGATACAATATCTATTTTGCTACAGAAACTTGCGGCACTCCAGGTACTAGGCACGTCACTGGTCTAGATAGTCATATATGCATCTCTCTCTCTCTCTCTCTCTCTCTCTCTATATATATATATATATATATATATATATATGTATATATATATATATATATATATATATATGACACAAATACAAACACAGTAAGGTGTACACTAAGATGAAAGGAAAACAGCCATAGTAAGAAATGAATTTCATTTCTTACTGTGGCTGTTTTCCTTCCATGTATATATAGATAGATAGATAGATAGATAGATAGATAGATATAGATATACATATACAAACATATATACATACATATATAATGGATTTATATATATGCCGGGTGTCCAAAGGGCAATGTCCAATAACAGAAAAAATGCTCTCCCATTCACTGCGCTGTCGGTCATGGCAAAACTATGCTAAATCCAAAAGTGAATAGTAGACATTACTGCCTAAATATAACATACCAGGTTATCAAAGTTGTTTTTTCAGAGAAAAGACGTTCTGAACTTTTCTATTGAATTATACAAAAAGACGTTAATCAAGACAGTATTCCAGGAAGAGATTGCCGATTGATTATACTCTATACCACATTGAAATGTACATTATCTATTGCGTATCTCTAGTATTTGATGTGTACAATTCTAAACATTAAGATATATTTGTCTTACTTGCACCTAAGTGCAAGACGAGTGGACGAGTATATAATTCATACTATCCCCTACTTACTACGTGTTATGTAAAACACTAGTAGCGGTGTATATGTTCACAAGTATACAAAGTGAACTCGTTTGTGTGTCTTACTGACACACAAGAGAGCTGATAATTTGAGATAATAGAATACATTAAACAAATGAGTGAATTTATTATTATTATTATTTGAGAAAATATTCATTTCAAATCGTTTACGACAATCATCAGTTCATGAAAACCAAATTATTAAATTAACATACACATACACACAATAGAAAATAAAAGAAAAAAAAAACAGATCTATGAATTGAATTCCTATCTAAACGTCCAACTTCTTTGTTTCAAGGAATCGAAAACGAACAGCCATTGTCTACACAGAACAATACCCTGGGCATTAATCAGCCCAAAGACTCTGAAGATCTAAACTTCAGCGTCAGAACGCTTTTTGAGAAACAGGCTGACAAGTCGAATATAGAAATTGTATTATGAATCCACAGATTCAGAAGTAAAAAAAAGGAAGGTAATTCATTAGTTTAGTGGCAAAAGGCCATGGTTATTCGGCACAGTATGATGCTTTTCTAAATTTACCAAAAAATAATGGGATTATACAAAACGTCATTATCGGTAATTTAGATTTTAGTAATTTCAGAAACTGAAAGTAATGTAACTGATGTAACTATGAATATCGGTAGTGATAACAGTAGTTTAGTGCGAGTTCACTTTTGACACGAAAAAAATGACTGATGCGTGTTTATGGGAAAGAAATCAATTGGAAACTTTAAAATCATAATAATAATAGTTTCTAGCTGGTTATACTAGAGAGACCAAATGGAACACACAGTAATTGAGTGATTTGCGGCTTCAGGCTACATTAACAGGGGATCAAAATCAGTGACATCATGCTAGTCTGCCGCAGATATCACTTTCAGTGAAACTACGATAGCTTCTCATAGCACGGTTACATGCCGTCAACAGCGGACGAAGTCTGCAGCGGAGTCGCCTGAGGAACCCACAATTAGAGTCAATGGCTGCATTGCGCGACAGCAAAGCGTTTGTCATACTGATTGGCAAACTCAGCATGAAAAAGAGTTCTGGCCAGACGACGTGGAATAGACCTGGAGCCCCCATCGCGTATTCATCCTAGTAAAGTCATGGACAGCCAAAAAGCAAGATAAGGAAAGTAGCAAATCAGGAAGAATAAAGAATACAAAAACAAAACAGAAAGGTAGATAGAAGAGAACTAAAAATAGGGACTTGGAATGTGCGAACACTACACCGAGTTGGGAATAAGGCAAATGTGGAAATATAAATGGAATGTATGAAAGTGGATGTGCTTGGTGTAAGTGAAATGATATGACCATGTAATAGATTGACTACGACAAACCAAAAGTGCCGTATAGACTCGGGAGAAAAGACAGAAAAAGGGGTGGGAGGGATGCGCTATATCTTAAGAGTTTTACTAATCAAGCTTACTAGTCAAAAGGGAAAACAGTAAACTTGAATATCATACAAGTATACGCACCAACTTCAGACAGCTGAGGAGAATTAGAAAATTTTAGTGAACAGCTAGATGAAGCCAAAAGAGAAGGGAAAAGCCGTGTGTGTGTGTGTGGGGGGGGGGGGGGGGTAGAGTAAATGCTGAAATGCAGAATGCAGTAATGCGATTTAGAATTGGAAAGATAACACAAATAGCAAATATAGTAAACACAAACCAGTTTTTAAAACCGTCCGAAAATAGCTTGAAACAAACAGGACAATCAGCATCATGATTTAAATCACCAAAATAATTTTAAGGGTAATAACGGAAAGAATTAGTTATATGATAATAAACGTTATAGCAGAAGAGCAATACGGTTTTATGCATGGAAAAAGTACAAGAAATACTATATTTTGTTCAAATATACTAACAGAAAGAGCCATAGAGATGCAAAGAAATCTTCATCTTCATCTACGTTTTATAGATAGTGAAAAGGCTTTCGACCGAGTCAAACACGAAGATCTAGCAGAACTTCTGAAAAAATTGATGGGAAAGATTTGAGATTTATAATTAATCTATACTGGAACCAAGTAGCAACTGTCATGGTGAGAGAAAGGGGAAAACAGTGGTTTACAATAAAAAGAAGTATTAGGCAAGGGTGTGTCATGTCCCCAGATTTGTTCTACGTGTATGGAAAAATACTCCTAAAGGAAATACAAGATATGGAAGGATTTAGAATAGAACTGTAATAGAAAACTAATAGAACAAGTTAGCAAATTCAGTTACCTTAGAATTTTAATTAGTTAAGTTGCAAATGCGAAACGGATATACAAAAAAGAATATCAATATCAAAATTAGGATTTACAAAAATGAAAAACAATTAACATATTCACACATGTCAATCACGACAACAAAGAGAGAAGTAAAAAGCTTCGTCTGGTCACCACTATTATACAGGACTGAAGCTTAGACAGTGAGCAAAACTATAGAGAGAAAGCTAAAGGCGTTTGGAAATGTGGCGCTGTAGAAGATCCCATGGACACAGAAACAGACAAACGTAACAGTTTTGGAAAGAATAAAAGCAAAATAATACAATCTGAGAAAGGAAACTAAGCTTCTTAGGACACGTCATAAGGAGAGAAAGCCTAGAAAATCCGAGTGTAACAAGAAGAGTGGAAGGAAAAAGAGCGAGAAGAAACCAACAGGAAATAACAATGATGGACTGGACGAGCCTCGTGTGATAATTACACAATAAGACACGCACGCTGAAGGAGACACAAACCCGGAACTCCACGATCGCTGACGACCACAGGGATACGGCCCCGATGGTGATGAGATAGCAACGCACTTTACAGAATTCATAGAGAATCAGAGGAGGGTCCTTTAGTAGACCTAAGAATATTTGCTGACATATGTGTGTATATATGTATATGTGTATATATATATATATATATATATATATATATATATATATATTACATAAATATTATATATGTGTGTGTGTGTGTGTGTGTGTGTGTGTGTGTGTGTGTGTGTGTGTGTGTGAATATATATGTATGTATGTGCATTCAGTAACAGAGAAAAAAGGTAATATCTTGAAAATCTATTCATTTGAAAATTAGAGACAGTGCAAAACTAATAGAAAGCCTACTAAGACGCATATGTAAGAGGAAGAGAAACTGCGAGTGTAGTTGAGAACGCCTGGACCAAAGCTTTCGATATATGTGTTATATATACAGATATATCTTAACGTTCCAGATCCTGAAAATCATACTCCTTTTATTCATTGTCATAAAACCTTGTTCAAACAATATCACAATTATCAGACTCTCATTAATATTTCAGAAGCAGCCGCTTTTAATTAGTGAAAAATCATCCAAAAGTTTTATATTTTGTGTTTTTTTCCTCCCAAACGCAAAAGGGAAACGATTAAACAGCGAGCCGAAAATTTCATAAATCTTGTGTGCTCGTTATTATTAAACATCACAAGCTGCGGAGGATTCATATTTCAAGGAGGACTTTTAACACATTAAAATTCCTTCGCGCATACTTAGTTTCTCTCTATCCCTGCGTGCATGTGTGTGAATGTGTGTGTGTGTGTGTGTGTGTGTGTGTGTGTGTGTGTGTGTGTGTGTATGTGTGTGTGTGGGTTTACCCATCTATCAATCTATAAATCTGTCTATATGACTGCTCTGCCCCCCCCCCCCCCCTCTCTCTCTCTCTCTCACATACACCACACACGCACACCCTGTAATATTTTTAAAATATTAAAGTTCCTTCTGCCTTTTCTTTATTTTCTGTGGATGACAGTCGATCTATCTGTGGCTAACAATATATCAGTCTGTGACTAATGATTTATCTATCTGTGACTAACTATCTATCCGCGCGTGTGTGTGTGTGTGTGTGTGTGTGTGTGTGTGTGTGTGTGTGTGTGTGTGCGTGTGTGTGTGTGTGTCTGTGTGTGTCTGTGTGTGCGTGTTTGTTTGTATATGTACATATATGTATGTATGTTTATGTATATATATATATATATATATATATATATATATATATATATATATATATGTGTATGTATATATATATATATATATATATATATAGGTGTGTGTGTGTCTGTTTGTATGTGTATGTGTGTATGTGTGTATATGTATATGTATATATATGTGTGTATATATGTATATATATATATATATATATATATATATATATATATATATTTATATATGTATATATATGTGTGTATATATCCATATGTATATATGAATGTATATGTATATATGTATGTATATATATATATTATCATACATACACACACGCACACACAAATATATATATATATATATATATATATATATATATATATATATATATATATATATGTATATATATATGTATGTATATAATATATGTATATGTGTATGTATATGTACATATGTATATATATAATTCCGAAGAAAGTTCTCAAGCTGTGTATATATGTATATATATGTGTATGTATATATATATATATATATATATATATATATATATATATATATATATATATATATATATGCGTGTGCTGCTGATGATAATGATAAAAGCAGCACTTCCTCTCATCCAATATTTTCACGGTATAGACGCGTCGAAATGTGTCACCTCTTAGTGATGTAAGATTAGGAACTCATGTAATATCAACTGTTCCATTTTATACAAACCTGGTGAATACCTACAAGGTTTCCTCTGAGATACTTGAATAATTTTCACAGCTACCATAAACATTT
>NC_061833.1:11518042-11523042 GCF_019202785.1 Penaeus chinensis
GCTGGAGGAAGAGCAAAAGCAGGAGCTGGAGGAAGAGCAAAAGCAGGAGCTGGAGGAAGAGCAAAAGCAGGAGCTGGAGGAAGAGCAAAAGCAGGAGCTGGAGGAAGAGCAAAAGCAGGAGCTGGAGGAAAGAGCAAAAGCAGGAGCTGGAGGAAGAGCAAAAGCAGGAGCTGGAGGAAGAGCAAAAGCAGGAGCTGGAGGAAGAGCAAAAGCAGGAGCTGGAGGAAGAGCAAAAGCAGGAGCTGGAGGAAGAGCAAAAGCAGGAGCTGGAGGAAGAGCAAAAGCAGGAGCTGGAGGAAGAGCAAAAGCAGGAGCTGGAGGAAGAGCAAAAGCAGGAGCTGGAGGAAGAGCAAAAGCAGGAGCTGGAGGAAGAGCAAAAGCAGGAGCTGGAGGAAGAGCAAAAGCAGGAGCTGGAGGAAGAGCAAAAGCAGGAGCTGGAGGAAGAGCAAAAGCAGGAGCTGGAGGAAGAGCAAAAGCAGGAGCTGGAGGAAGAGCAAAAGCAGGAGCTGGAGGAAGAGCAAAAGCAGGAGCTGGAGGAAGAGCAAAAGCAGGAGCTGGAGGAAGAGCAAAAGCAGGAGCTGGAGGAAGAGCAAAAGCAGGAGCTGGAGGAAGAGCAAAAGCAGGAGCTGGAGGAAGAGCAAAAGCAGGAGCTGGAGGAAGAGCAAAAGCAGGAGCTGGAGGAAGAGCAAAAGCAGGAGCTGGAGGAAGAGCAAAAGCAGGAGCTGGAGGAAGAGCAAAAGCAGGAGCTGGAGGAAGAGCAAAAGCAGGAGCTGGAGGAAGAGCAAAAGCAGGAGCTGGAGGAAGAGCAAAAGCAGGAGCTGGAGGAAGAGCAAAAGCAGGAGCTGGAGGAAGAGCAAAAGCAGGAGCTGGAGGAAGAGCAAAAGCAGGAGCTGGAGGAAGAGCAAAAGCAGGAGCTGGAGGAAGAGCAAAAGCAGGAGCTGGAGGAAGAGCAAAAGCAGGAGCTGGAGGAAGAGCAAAAGCAGGAGCTGGAGGAAGAGCAAAAGCAGGAGCTGGAGGAAGAGCAAAAGCAGGAGCTGGAGGAAGAGCAAAAGCAGGAGCTGGAGGAAGAGCAAAAGCAGGAGCTGGAGGAAGAGCAAAAGCAGGAGCTGGAGGAAGAGCAAAAGCAGGAGCTGGAGGAAGAGCAAAAGCAGGAGCTGGAGGAAAGAGCAAAAGCAGGAGCTGGAGGAAGAGCAAAAGCAGGAGCTGGAGGAAGAGCAAAAGCAGGAGCTGGAGGAAAGAGCAAAAGCAGGAGCTGGAGGAAGAGCAAAAAGCAGGAGGCAAAAGCAGGAGCTGGAGGAAGAGCAAAAGCAGGAGCTGGAGGAAAGAGCAAAAGCAGGAGCTGGAGGAAGAGCAAAAGCAGGAGCTGGAGGAAAGAGCAAAAGCAGGAGCTGGAGGAAGAGCAAAAGCAGGAGCTGGAGGAAGAGCAAAAGCAGGAGCTGGAGGAAAGAGCAAAAGCAGGAGCTGGAGGAAGAGCAAAAGCAGGAGCTGGAGGAAAGAGCAAAAGCAGGAGCTGGAGGAAGAGCAAAAGCAGGAGCTGGAGGAAAGAGCAAAAGCAGGAGCTGGAGGAAGAGCAAAAGCAGGAGCTGGAGGAAGAGCAAAAGCAGGAGCTGGAGGAAGAGCAAAAGCAGGAGCTGGAGGAAGAGCAAAAGCAGGAGCTGGAGGAAGAGCAAAAGCAGGAGCTGGAGGAAGAGCAAAAGCAGGAGCTGGAGGAAGAGCAAAAGCAGGAGCTGGAGGAAGAGCAAAAGCAGGAGCTGGAGGAAGAGCAAAAGCAGGAGCTGGAGGAAGAGCAAAAGCAGGAGCTGGAGGAAGAGCAAAAGCAGGAGCTGGAGGAAGAGCAAAAGCAGGAGCTGGAGGAAGAGCAAAAGCAGGAGCTGGAGGAAGAGCAAAAGCAGGAGCTGGAGGAAGAGCAAAAGCAGGAGCTGGAGGAAGAGCAAAAGCAGGAGCTGGAGGAAGAGCAAAAGCAGGAGCTGGAGGAAGAGCAAAAGCAGGAGCTGGAGGAAGAGCAAAAGCAGGAGCTGGAGGAAGAGCAAAAGCAGGAGCTGGAGGAAGAGCAAAAGCAGGAGCTGGAGGAAGAGCAAAAGCAGGAGCTGGAGGAAGAGCAAAAGCAGGAGCTGGAGGAAGAGCAAAAGCAGGAGCTGGAGGAAAGAGCAAAAGCAGGAGCTGGAGGAAGAGCAAAAGCAGGAGCTGGAGGAAGAGCAAAAGCAGGAGCTGGAGGAAAAAGAACTATAAGCAGATTTAAGAAGATGAGAATAAGGGGATGAGGAATTTAGATAAAAATATAATGCCAAGAGCATATTGGCATCGAAACACCGAAACTCTCTCTCTCTCTCTCTCTCTCTCTCTCTATATATATATATATATATATATATATATATATATATCTTTGTATATATATGTATATATATATTTATATATGTATATATATATATATATATATATATATATATATATATATATATGGGAAGTCTCCGCCGTGGCATAAGTGTTAGCACACTGAACTGCGCTTGATTAGAAAGGGCATTCAATCAGGCAATGGTGACATTGCCATATAATAGTGAAATGAGAGAGGCCTATGTCCTGCAGTGGAATGAATGGCTGTTAGGAAAAAAAAAAAAAAAAAAAAAAAATATATATATATATATATATATATATATATATATATACATGTGTGTATATATATATATATATATGTATATGTGTGTATATACATGTGTGTATATATATATATATATATATATATATATATACATGTGTGTATATATATATATATATATATATATATATATATATGTATATGTGTGTATATACATTTGTGTATATATATATATATATATATGTATGTATATGTGTGTGTGTGTGTGTGTGTGCGTGCGTGTTTATGTGTGTGTGCGTGCGTGCGTGTGTGTGTGTGTGTGTGTGTGTGTGTGTGTGTGTGTGTGTGTGTGTGTGTGGTTGTGTGTGTGTGTGTGTGTGTGGTTGTGTGTGTGTGTGTGTGTGTGTGTGTGTGATACGATCATTATTACCTAAGCTATTATACCACTGACATTAATTATTCATTTTTTATAGTAACAATGATAACATTGTAGTATCATTAATAGTGATAATTGATTCACCATCATTACCAGTAATAATATGGTAGTATCAATATTAACACGTAAGCCAGACGAGGCAACCTTTCACCCATGTCATTATGTCACACACGAGTCCAGATGCGGTATGCAACTCTTGTTCCCTTCCCTCTCTACTTTTTGTAGCAATATGTCCAATGGGATTATTAGTATTGATTGGATATAGAAGCTATATCCCTTAAAGCAGGTGAACATTGCTAACCTTTATTAGGCTCTTGCGTCTGTTCCGAATTCAAAAGGCTTTCCACGTTTGGACTTACCGCCTTACTTGTGGCACTTCTAATCGGTAAGTGCGTCAAATTGTGTGCCATAAGTCGGCCCAAATCTGACCTAAGGTATGGCCACTGATAAGGAATAGCCCAACACTCATATCCATATTTCGAGAGCTATTTTCACACCTCGGCCAGCCCAAGATCAGGCAAGGTGATGAGGGACGGCGCGGCGAGTTCCTGATAGGAAGACATATTCGGTTTGTGAACGTGTGGAAACGCCGGCGATAATATTCCCTCGACAGCGAATATTGTTCCTTCGCCAACGAAAACACTAGATAACCTGCTGATAGGTTCCCGGGTTCGAACTTTTCTAAACGGATTTCTTTCGCATGTGCGCATTCCTTTGCAGTAGAAGTTCCTGATACTGCTGTTTTGATTATGCCATTGTCACCACTGCCATTATTAATTACTATGACTGTATTATTATCACCCTATTATTGCCGTGATTGGCGGAAGCAGTCGCAGCAGCGGAAGTAGTTGTAGCAGCAGTAGTATAAACAGCATTAATAGATATTAGTAGCGACTGCAGTAACAGCCGTAGTAGTAGTAGTAGAAATAGAAGCAGTGGTTCTTGCGGTATTGGTATAGAAGTAGTAATAGTAATAGTAGTAGTAGTAGTAGTAGTAGTTGTTGTTGTTGTTGTTGTTGTCGTTGTTCTTTAGATGTTGTTGGTGGTGGTGGTGGTGTTGCAAGATTGGTATAGTAATAACAGCAACATTAGGAGCGGCAGTAGTTGTTATTGTTATAGTAGTAATAGTCGTAGTACTGGTAGAACAGAAGTAGTAATCGTGATGTCCTAGTAATAGCAGGAGTAGTACTGGTATTAGTAGCAGTAGTGGAAGTTGCCGTAGTAGTAGTAGTAGAATTAGTAGATGCAGTAGTAGTAATAGTGATAGTAATTTTAGAAGTAGCAGTAGTAGGAGGAAGTGCAGGAGCAGCAACTGCAACTGTAGTAATAGGAAAAGTAGAGGTAGTAAGAGTACCAGACATTACTAACATCATGATTATCTTCATTACCACCACTGACACTATTCATACTTTTAACACCACTAACACATGATAACCAAGCCAAACAAACTTACTATAGACAAGTTTTCGCATAACTTCACTGGACTGGAGCAAAATGATAAAACCGGAGGTGCTGGTCAAAGCCTCCTTCTTCGAGTTTCTCCGACGATTTTATCGTCTAAATCAAGAAGTTCGCAAAGGGTTCAACGAAATCTTTTACATTATTTTCTCTCCCAAAGCCAGTATCCTTTGGTGTGTCATATAAGAAATATCTGTCCTTTAAGAGACTCGGACGTATGTGCGTGTGTGTGTGTGTGCGGATTTTATTATTATTATTATTATCATTATTATGATTATTATTATTATTATTACCATCATTATTATTAATGTAATAATTAATGCCATTATCTACCATCGTCAGTATCATCTTAGTAGTGGTATTATTATTATGATGATGATCATTATTACTGTTACCATCGTTATCATTATAACTATTATACCTTTTCATTGTTACTGGACACTTATCACTCTTATCATTATTCGCATTATTGTTATTGATATTGACTTTATCATTATTGTCACTGTTACCATT
>NC_061833.1:11528042-11530542 GCF_019202785.1 Penaeus chinensis
TGTTCATCAAGGTCCCGCTTGATGACGTTCTCACTTTTCTTCAGAGGAGGCTTCCCGCAGGGATCCTCGTCTCCCTAAGCCCACCGACGTCTTCCTCCAGCTGATTCGTCTGTGTGTGGAGTCTGATTCCCTTTCCTTTCAGGGTCGCTTCTACTCTTAGACTTTCGGTGTTGCCATGGGCTCTCCAATCCCTTTAGTCTTGGCAAACCTCTTCAACGAATTCTTCGAGTCAGCATCTCCCTCCCATCTCCCTTCGTCCGTCGGTTTGATTGTCCTGTTCTCGGATTTCCTGACACAGCTGAACTCTCTTTCTCCTTCCATCTGTTTCAAGGTGGAATGGCAGGCTGACAAGAAGCTATCCTTCTTGGACACCCTGGTTCATCGCTCTGTTGACCACTTCTCCCTCTCTTTATACAGGAAGCCTATGCATAGTGTTATGTACATACACTTCATACCGTCCTTTCCATGTTCCACTGCGCCCTCCACATCTGTGACCCCCAGTACCTGGATGGAGAGATCGACTTCCTGCGTCGTTCGTTCTCGAAACTGGGCTACCCTGGGCTACATGTTCTCGACGTCGCGTTGTCCAGGGCATGCAGTGTGTGGCCGTCCTCAGCCTGCTCTACACTGAGGAGATCTACTCTCTCTCTCTAAGTGTATATATGCACACGAACGCAAAAATATATATATAGATAAATATATATACATAAGTACATATACATACCTATATATTTATAAATATATGTATATATATACATACGTGTGTGTGTGTGTGTGTGTGTGTGTGTGTGTGTGTGTGTGTGTGTGTGTGTGTGTGTATGTGTGTGTGTGTGTGTGTGTGTATAAAATTGCCAATTCAAGTCATATATATCATTTCTAGTATATTTAGGCACTGAAATGCTGTCACTGGTGCTACGAAAGTTATTTTTCGCAAAAACCTTGATTATTATTTCATCTACAAATGCAAATGACCTACATGAGTATGCATGATGACGTTGTTCGTCGTTTCCACGGATCAGGAAGTCGATCGTTACGCAGCTGTAATCCTCTAATGCTCGCTTGATATTCGGTTTAATGCAGAATGCAAACGATGTCGGACAGATTGTGTTTTATGGGGCCCATCCGGAGCGAGGGAAGTGGCCGTCCTACCTGCGAGCCAAGAGCATAATCGAGTCTAACAGAGATGAATGGTCATTAAGGCGGCGTCGGGAGGCTTGGTGTCAAGCAGGCACGTTGGATAACGGCTCAACGAGAGACGTCGTGCACGTCAGGCATGTGGGTGGGTACACGAGGCAGATCGTAGCAGGATGCGTACTTAGAGGTTGCAATAGATGCCATGACTTGTCTGAGTAGAGGAGGTCACACTGACAAATAAAGGACTATGTCACGGTTCACCAAAGGCTGAATACAGAACTGTTCAGACTCATTGCATGATTTTTTTATTTTCTTTATTCTTTCCCTGTTCATTACAAAACGGAGTGGGCAATCTTTATGAGGCCAACACTTCCAGAACTCACCTTAGTTTCTGATGAGACAAAGAACAGATGAAGAAAGGAATCCCCGATTGGTGTCCGGGATCACACTGGTTCCCAACTTAATAACATATGCATATGCCTACACCTCACTACGAACGCTCTCACTGTCACAGTCACAGACACACACACATACACAATATACACACACAGACACACACACACATATATATATATATATATATATATATATATATATATATATATATATATATATATCTGCGTTTTGACTTCTCAGGGCGATTTGTCGTTTTCTAGCCGTGAAATCAGGTTCGAGACAGCAGTCAGAGTTCAGGCATTTTGCAACTAATATATATATATATATATATATACATATATATATATATATATATATATATATATATATATATATATATAGACCCTCCCCGTCACGGCGGTCGTATCAATCAGGCAAGGATGGCACTGCCAAATAACCTCTCAATAGCGAACTGCGAGAGGCGTATGTCCTACAGTGGAATTAATGGCTGTTAAATATATATATATATATATATATATATATATATATATATATATGTGTGTGCATATATATATGTGTGTGTGTGTGTGTGTGTGTGTGTATTATATATATATTTATTCATTCATATATACATACATTCATATATATGCACATACACACTCACACACATAAATACTGTATGTAAGTGTATGTGAATAAATGTGTATATAAGTCTGTGAGTGTGAATATATATATATATATATATATAAATATATGTGGGCAATCTGTATATATATGTCATCATCATCATCAGCCTGAATCAATCCATTACAGGACGTAGGAGTCTCCCATTTTTTTTTCTAACTTTGTCTGTCATGCGTGTTTTGTTTCGACTCTTGGCCCCAAAATTTCGTTATTTCGTCACGCCTGCCCCTTGCCATTTTTTTTCTTTTTGATGCTCCCAAGAATATCTTCCATTTTTGTCTGTTCCCTGATCCACGTCACCCTCATC
>NC_061833.1:11548042-11560542 GCF_019202785.1 Penaeus chinensis
ATAAGTCATTCCTTAAAAGAACAAAATATATATTGCAAACAAACAAATTACGTATAGCATTTATGTTATTATACATGATCTGAGTAATTGTATGCACATTCTAGTAAATTTTGACTAAACATCATTTTAATAGTATACAATTATAAATGTTCAGAACACTTACGCTTTGAATGGATTTTAAATTCTTAATAATAATGAGAGAAACACATCGGGATGTTGTTCAGTGCCATGTGCCAGCCTCCAGCTGCGAAGAAGACATACTATTTATCTCTAATTTCTAGTTTGATCTCAAATATTTACTTTCTTTTGTTCTATAATTCAAATATATACTATCTTATGACTTTATTAATTATATAATTACAGTTGAACATTCTTTCTTACCTCGGATATTTCATGATAATCTAAAAGACTTTCAGGCTGTCGTATGGCACTCTTCTCTGATCTCTTTCTCTCTCTCTCTCTATGGTTATAGCAACAGTATCAGGCTTTAGTACTGTATATATTTCAAAATTTAAAGTCTACTCAGATCACATATAGTACAAACATATAGTTCTTCTTAACCTATACATGCATAATTTTCAGAACTTAAATGAATTTATTCAATAACAAAGATAGTACAGATTGTTTTCTTCATCAAAATATCAATTATACAACCTTAATTTAACGGTACTATTGACATATAACAGTGTACCCTTTAAATAAAGAGAATATATGGTGGGGTAACAAAAAAAAAACAATTCTTTGTAGGGTAGACTATTATACTTTACAATTTCCTAATCGTAATAAAAAATAATAATATAGAAATATATAAACTTTATATAAAACTATTAAAATAAAGTGTCATCTTTCTATAAAATAATTAAGTACTTCTATCTTACATAGCTACAGACAAAAAAAAACTGAGGTATATATGAGTAATGCATATGCATAAAGACCAAGTGAGGTATATACAGGGTGGTTTCAAGACGAATTTTTGGGTCATTCTAACTTCACATCCCTTGTGCTCATTACACACCTTTGGGGTTAGGGGAGACCAAAAATTCGTTGTAAAAAAATTATAGGAACAAATTAATCACAATCAAGTATACTACCCTTATCAAAAATCATACTCCAAATTATCGGTCAATACCAATATTAACATCACAAATGTCTTGTCCACTCCTTTTCTGCTGTATTCAGAAATGTTACACATTCTGGTGCTCGAGGAGGGTAGACATATCACTAGATTGTATACACTAGTTCCTTACAAATTTTGTATCGTTATATTAGACAATACTGGGTCACTCTACCAAAATACAGCCAGAGAATCTGAACTTTATACAATTGACAGGCCCTAAATGTTGCAAGAAATCACATCAACTTCCCTAGCCCTATAGAGAATCAGAGGATGTAATAATTGTTTCTGACCTTGCACTTCTTGCATCATCGACGTATTAAATACTCTAGCTTAGTGCTCAACTGGGTCCACATTTAGCCATACACAACTGATTGGGGACCTTCAGGTAGATAATTATTCTTACAACTCCTTAACCTAAATCCCTAACAATTTGTTTCCGGAAGTCAGATGTATCTAAATATATAATATAATATACAAGTCAACAATATAAGTCAGACTAACATTCATAAGAATGTTCTCGAACTACTATATCCAGGTGTCCTCACAACCCGTTCATAAGAAACAACAATCTTCTTCAATCCTAACAGTTACTCTACTAACTCTAAGCTAGGATACATTCAAAATCACGTCCTATCCTGGCCAAGGCATAGGCTTTATCAAAATCTTCACATTAAATCTCACAATAGGGTAGTACAAATGAAACTCAATTCTTCAGCTTAATATTATAGCACCAATATTAGCACCACATAACACAATAAACATTAATACCTAACTTGTCTTTAAGCATTCCTGTGGATTCTATAGTTAACATTTCTATTACCTGTACTACTATATTATACGGTATAATCCTTAAATCGATTGGGTGGTCTTCTAACTCTTACATCTGTAAGTATCCCTTGCTCTTCATCTGCATTAAGATACATTCTTCCAACTCCTCTCTTTTCCTCTTTTCCTTATCTCTATCCTCTCTTAATTCTGCCATAGCCGTACACATTTTGTTTAGATTTATATTGAATTAAATCATTTCATTCTGCAAGACATGCATTTCTACTTCAGGATCTTTCTCACCTTCCTTCTTATCTACACCTGATTCTTAGCCATGCAGACTCTCAGAACTCATTTTGAAAATAATAAAATAAATACAACTTTAAAAAAAATTACAAACAGTATTATTTAATATCTCTTCTTTCAGTACATTAGGCTGAAATTAATTTGATCATATCCCACCTTAGCTGCCACCAATATGTCGCGCCCTTTCTGAGAACCACTCAATTATTTCATCCAGATGGGCACTATCTGTTATTTCCTAGGTGTGGTTTCTCCAAAATTTACCTTAAAACCCACACCATAAAAGAGGATTAATCATACAGGGTATTATGATCTAATTTCAACCTTAGAGGTAACTGAGAGAAGGGGTAATATCAAAACACTTAATAAGCTTACAAATTTTAGTTAACATTATGAATCATAAACATTACACTGTTACAATAATATAAACATACATTTACCAATATGTCCAGCTACTCCAACTTGTCACTAGTTGGTCTTCTCAGCTATCTTCTTTTTTTTTCATCCATTCTTGTGCACAGCACCAGGAACCAATAAATCTAATCTTCAGCAAAACCATAAAAAACTAACAATATAAACTAAAAAAAAAAATAAACTAAAAAAGTAAACAAAAGAATAAACAAAAAAATAAACTAAAAAATAAACAAAAGAATAAACAAAAAAATAAACTAAACAATAAACCCATTCCTAGAAAAGAAACAATATTCTAGTTTAGGAATGATAAAACAATACAATGTTATAAATCTAAATAAGTCATTTCTTAAAAGAACAAAATATATATTGCAAACAAACAAATTACGTATAGCATTTATGTTATTATACATGATCTGAGTAATTGTATGCACATTCTAGTAAATTTTGACTAAACATCATTTTAATAGTATACAATTATAAATGTTCAGAACACTTACGCTTTGAATGGGTTTTAAATTCTTAATAATAATGAGAGAGACACATCGGGATGTTGTTCAGTGCCATGTGCCAGCCTCCAGCTGCGAAGAAGACATACTATTTATCTCTAATTTCTAGTTTGATCTCAAATATTTACTTTCTTTTGTTCTATAATTCAAATATATACTATCTTATGACTTTATTAATTATATAATTACAGTTGAGCATTCTTTCTTACCTCGGATATTTCATGATAATCTAAAAGACTTTCAGGCTGTCGTATGGCACTCTTCTCTGATCTCTTTCTCTCTCTCTCTCTCTATGGTTATAACAACAGTATCAGGCTTTAGTACTGTATATATTTCAAAATTTAAAGTCTACTCAGATCACATATAGTACAAACATATAGTTCTTCTTAACCTATACATGCATAATTTTCAGAACTTAAATGAATTTATTCAATAACAAAGATAGTACAGATTGTTTTCTTCATCAAAATATCAATTATACAACCTTAATTTAACGGTACTATTGACATATAACAGTGTACCCTTTAAATAAAGAGAATGTATGGTGGGGTAACAAAAAAAAAAAATTCTTTGTAGGGTAGACTATTATACTTTACAATTTCCTAATCTTAATAAAAAAAATATAATATAGAAATATATAAACTTTATATAAAACTATTGAAATAAAGTGTCATCTTTCTATAAAATAGTTAAGTACTTCTATCTTACATAGCTACAGACAAAAAAAAACTGAGGTATATATGAGTAATGCATATGCATAAAGACCAAGTGAGGTATATACAGGGTGGTTTCAAGACGAATTTTTGGGTCATTCTAACTTCACATCCCTTGTGCTCATTAAATGGGAACCACTCAAATATTTTATTCAGAGGGGCATTATCTGTTATATCCAATGTGTGGTTTCTCCAAGAGTTATCTTTAGAACCCACACTATAAAAGAAGAAGAATCATAGAGGTTATTTATGATCTAACTTCAGGCTTAGAGGTAGCTGAGTGAAGGGGTAATATCAAAACACTTAATGAGCTTACAAATTTTAGTTGACATTATGAATCATAAATCATTACACTTTTACAATAAAATAAACATGCATTTACCAAAATGTCACTCCTTTTCTTCACCCATTTCCTGGGCTCCCAAAGATGTTATTTTCTTTAATTCTTGTGCACAGCACAAGGAACGAATAAATCCAATCTTCAGCAAAACCAAATAAAAACAAAACAAAAACGTAAACCCATTCCTAGAAAAGAAACAATTATTCTAGTTTAGGAATGATAAAACAATATAAAGTTATCAAATCTAAGTATAAAAATTCTTGAAAGAACAAAAATATTTCTTACAAACAAACGAATTATGTATAACATTTATGTAATTATATATGATCTGAGTAATTGTATGCACATTATAGTATTTTTCGACTAAACATCATTTGAATAGTATACAATTATAAATGTTAAGAACACATACGCTTTGAATGGGTTTTAATTTCTTAATAATAATGAGAGAGACACATCGGGATGTTGTTCAAGTGCCATGTGCCAGCCTCGAGCTGTGAAGAAGACATACTATTTATCTCTGATTTCTAGTTTGATCTCCAATATTTACTTTCTTTTGTTCTATAAATCAAATATATAGTATTTTATGATTTTATTCATTATGTAATTACAGCTGAATATTCTTTCTTACCTCGGATATTCCACGATAATCTAAAAGACTTTCAGGCTGTTGTATGGCACTCTTCTCTGATTTCTCTCTCTCTCTCTGTCTCTCTCTCTCTCTCTCTCTCTCTCTCTCTCTCTCTCTCTCTCTCTCTCTCTCTCTCTCTCTCTCTCTCTTTCTTTCTTTCTCTCCCTCTCCCTCTCCCTCTCTCTCTCCCTCTCTCTCTCTCTCTTTCTCTCTCTTTCTCTCTCTTCTCTCTCTCTCTCTCTCTCTCCTCTCCCTCTCCCTCTCCCTCTCCCTCTCCCTCTCCCTCTCCCTATCCCTCTCCCTCTCCCTCTCTCTCTCTCTCTCTCTCTCTCTCTCTCTCTCTCTCCATGATTATAGCAATAGTATCAGGTTTTAGTACTGTATATATTTCAAAATTTAAAGTCTACCCAGCTCACATATAGTACAAACATATAGTTCTAATTAATCTATATGTAAAGGGTTTGTTTGTGATGGTTATACGATTTCGTTTGTGCATAATTGTACGTATGTGTTGTGCGTATATGGTGTGTGTGTGTGTAGTGTAAGTGTCCCTTTGGTTCGCCTCTACCGTTCGGATGGCAGTTTCGACCCCACCAAAGCCTCATGTCAACCATCGTCGGTGGTTGCCATTCTATGGTTTGCCACTCTAATCCGAGCTCCACACCTGAACACTTTGTAAGTCCCCTTAATTTATTTTGTACATCTTGTGCGAGTATATATCTATATATTCAACAAATGGTGTATGGTGAGAAGAATAAAATACGGTGAAGTGCTGTGAAGTGATATAGTGAAAATTAAGGAACAAAACAATTTATCGGGAAATATTGATTATAGCCTCTATATGTGCCGAGTAGCTGATATCTGCAGCCCGCTGTACCAGTGGCTATCTTGTGCTTGTCATCAAAATATCAATTATACAACCTTGATATAACGGTACTATTAACATATAACAGTGTACCCTTTAAATAAAGAGAATGTATGGTGGGGTAACAAAAAACTTATACTTTGTAGGGTAAACTATTATATTTTACAATTTCCTAATCTTAGTAATAAAATAATATGGAAATATATAGACTTCATGTTAAACTGATAAAATAAAGTATCATCTTTCTAGAAAAATAAGGTAAATGTTAAGTTTCATCCAGCCTCCGACTTTCGAAACCACTTTTTTTGGAGTGTAATCTCCCCTCGTAGTTTAACGCTGTTATGCTGTTGCTTTCCGTCGCATTTGACTCGTTGATGAGTAGCGGAACTTGTATACCCGGCGGCAAAGTTGATACAATGTGTAAGATTCGGCTTCGCACTGTATTAAGGGGGGGTAATTAGCATGATTTACACACAGAAAAACAAGAAAAACACTAAATTAACTTAAAATCGGGTTTGCTGAAACTCTACGGGGACAGTGGCCATGTTTCACCTATTCAATTGCGGTATACAATTCGGCGGTTAAATCCAGGATTATTTTTTGCCTGATTGACGGACAATACAAATGAATCAAACCATGTTTGGGCACAATCAACTTTTTAATATGAAAATGCGTTTCGAAAGTTTCCAGATGACCGTTTCAAATTCATACACAAGCTTCATTAATAGTTCCTCAAATAACAACGGTATTTTGATTGACTGCGATAATAAATACAAAGCAAAGAAACAAAAAAAAGCGCTACTGACAGTTACGTGTCGCGCACGGAGACCGTGCCGCAACGGCACACGCAGTCTCCGTGAATTTTATTCTCAAACAAAAAACTTACACATTTTTGTAACACACCTTGCAAACTTTAGTGATGATTGTCGTCAAATATGGTAACCGTTCAATACTTATACTTGTCTTAAATGTAAGATGGAACTTATTGACCTTTGCCTGAGCCGAAAATACTTCGGAGGCCGTGGCGAGGTTTCAGGCCGCGCAGCCAAGCCTTATTGCTCGTCCCGCGGTATTATGAAAGCTTCAGCCTGATTCCGTCGCGCGCGGCCACGACACCCACTGCGGTCGGTTGCAATAGCCAAATCGGAAATAATTTGTATTAATAATGCATGTATTATTATCCTATTAAAAGTATGCATTTTTATTACATTAATTGGCTTATTACTTGAAATGTACTTCGTGCAATAACTATGTAGATTTAGCCGGTTCTCGTTAAACGTTACTTAAATTTTACTAACCTTATATCGTCCCGTCTCCGTTATTAAGTTTTACAATAACACGTCCTCGGCGTAGCAATATTTCCAGTTATACGTGTATTTTGCAATTTGTAAACATTTCTGCCGGCTTCTATATTTTTTTTTCACACGTACACTTCCTTGACCACCGGACATATACACACTAAAGGTTTTCCATGGGCGAGGGCAGGGCTTTCCGAAAAAACTGTTTTTGATTGGTCAGAAAACTGTGACGTCATTGCCTGAAGTTTTCATTGGCTAGAATTTCTCAGTCTGTAACACCGCATAATCGCCAAGTTGTCAGTAATTGGTCGTTATACATGGTGTCCTTGTCTTACTGTTTCACACATTAATAATTTATTATCGGTATTTCAGAAGAAATATGTCTTTACGTGCGCGAAAAAAGGTATTTGCTTTGTATTAGGTTTTATTTTACCATATGCATACAAGCAATCAGGTAAATGTGACCTCTTACCCGATTTTAATCGCTCTCTGAAAAACTACCATCCAGAGGAACTGTGGGGGGGGGGGGGGGGCAGGTGACGGAAGAATTCTTTCTTTCCCGCCTTGTGGCGTGTATAATTCTGCCGCTTGTGAAAAAAAAATGAATTAATAAATTCTTTTTCAACAACATGTAACCATGGTGTTGTAGGTTACGGTAGGCAGCCCATCCATCACCGTATATCACACTGTCTGGTTTTATATATTTCTTAATAAGGGGTATGAGCGTGTCTGCACTGCGGTCAGTGTCAACCAATGGCACAATTAATTTCCTTTTACTCACACGCTCAATACCCCCAAAGACCCACACCTGGCTCTTCTTCTTTATGATTTGCGAAGTTCTAGCTTCGCCTGGGACCTGGCTCAACTGTACTTACGGCGCACGAGCAGCGTCCCGTCAATCTCAAGTATTACACCGGCACCTCCTATTGAATTTTGATTTTGTAACCAGTATTCGGTTACTTCAGAACAAAAACTCCTCCAATCTACGCTAGTTGGCTTAGAAACGTGCCTTTGTAATCGCTGGTCGATAAAACGCAACTTTTACGCCGTTTTGTCTTTGCTATTTTTTCCATCTGCCACAATACCATATATGTCGATCTTCACGATATTTGCAAGGTAAATCGCAATGCGGGCAACTTACCGCTCTTGGCAAAACACCGTGTGCTCTCAGGAACTCTACAGCGTTATCATTTTTTTTCTTCAAAATAATCAGATATAACTCTATAGTAATGCGGGTCACAACCTACGCACCTGAGATCCATTTTGAGCAAAGATTTGGTATATTTGCTTTCCTTGCCTTGTGATTGGTTTATAGCATTTCCTGTAATGCTTTTGGCTCTCGTGACAAATGTCACGCGGATGTGGTATAGAATAAAAGTTTCAAAAGGTTTCGTGCGCTGTTCATGCGGTAACATTGTTGATTTTGAAAATCGCGCGCAATTCTTCAGTTCCCTCTTGCCCGTAATATGGACCATACACATCGATTTGCGCAGAGTAAGAAATGTCATAATTACTGTAAATACTCGATTTTATGATGGTATTACTCGTGTATTGTCAGACATTTTAATGTAGAAAGAAAATCACCTTCATGTAAGTTTATGGGGAATTTTTGTAGTTACGAAATGAAAGTATTACAATAAATGAACCAAAATAAAACGGTATCATTGTTTTGTTTACAAAAAGTAGGAAAGGATATCGGATGGCGATTTTTAAAATATTGGGGCTCTGTGACACTTGCGTGTCCAATAACTTCGTTATTTCTGATTTGCGACGGAAGTTCATAGAAGATAAGTTCTATCACATGCATATATTTTTTTCCGGTTTAAAGACGGCTAGTCAGAACTTTACCTATACCAAAAATAATTGGTAAATGTTTATAAAAGGACCGCACCCGTGAGAGACAAAGTCCCGAACTCCAGCTAACAATCTTTTTTTTTTTTTTTTTTTTTGGGGGGGGGGGTGAATATCGATAGATCGCTAATGAACGGCAATAATAAAGTTCCATGCAGAAATAATAAAAACCCGAGCCAAGAATCGTAATTTAAATGATAAAAAAAGTAGAAAAATGAAAAACCCGAGCCAAGAATCGTAATTTAAATGATAAAGAAAGTAGAAAAATGTAAAACCAGAGCCAAGAATCGTAATTTAAATTATAAAAAAAGTAGAAAAAGGAAAAACTTTTTTTATGGTGTTAATTATATTGATTATATTGTTTTTTATTCTCGTTTTCATTTACCTGACAACATAGGAGAGCAAAGAAGACTGCTAACATGTGACGTTTCTGTGCAAAGGAATTCTGTATAGCAGTTTCCATCCACACAAGTGCATCTGTGGTCGATATTCATTTTCTAAACCCATATTGATATAGGGTTACCACGTTTTCCTTTTCTAGCAGCTATGTCAACCTGAAATTTACCATTTTCTTCATCAGCTTGCAGATGCAGCTGGTGAGAGAAATTGGTCTGTAAATTTCTGGTATGGAAGCATCTTTGCCAGGGTTAGGGATAGAAATGATTATAGCCTCTTTCCATGTGGATGGCACTGTTCCCTCCCTATAGATCCTATTGAATAGGTCCAACAGGAACTTTTGGGAGCTCTCCGGTAAGTGAGATATCATTGGTATGGAATGTCGTAACTTCGTCTTACAGCAGAGTCCATCTCATGACGCAAAAATGGCAAGTTGTTCCGCTGCAGTTCTACTGATGAACAACACTGGGTGTCTGCCATGAATTTTGCTAACTCATCTGCAACATCTTTTTTGTCTGTGAGGATTATGCCATCTATCTTCAGAGCAGGTGGTGACATGGATATGCTCTTTCCAGCGATCTTACGTACCTTGTCCCATACCCATGCTAAGGGGGTCCTAGAGATAATCGCGGAAACATACTGCCTCCACGACGTCCGTCTAGCCTCCTTTAGCACACGTCTGGCCTTGGCTTGGGTCTTTTTGTAATGGATCAAGGTTACATCACTTGGATGTCGTTTCAACTGCCTTAGTGCAGCTTTTCTTGCTCTGACAGCTTGTTGGCATTCATCAGACCACTATGGTACCAGAGGTCGATGGTACTGTCCACTACTTTTGGGAATGGATGCTTCTGCTGCAAGGTGAATTCGTGATGTGAAGGATTAACAGCATCTTGAACACACTGGAAATCATTCACAAATGCTTGCAATACTGCAATTGATCTAAAAAGATTCCAGTCTACATGTCAAGTTGCCATCACTGCAATCCATTGGCTGGAATACCATTCACCTCCTCCAAAAATATTGGAAAGTAGTCGCTTCCATGTAAGTCTTCCATGACCCGCCAAGTGAAATTCAACTGTAAATCAGTCGAACCAGTTGATAGGTCAATATTGGAGAATGTCCCAGTTTGAATTTGGAAATATGTGGGTGTGTCACTGTTCAGTAAGACTGTATCTACTATTGAGAACAAGGACTCCAAAGCCCATCCTCGAGGGTTTCACAAAGTGTCTCCCCAGACTTGATGCCGACCAATTGAAATCTCCCAAGCGAAGAAATGGATGAGGCATCTGCCTACGTAGATCTTCCAAATCATCTATGTTGAGATTATGTGGAAGAAGATAGATGGATGCAACAGTGTAAGGTCGTGTCAAAATTATTCTCACAGCCACCATCTGCAGTCTGCAGGTGGATGGTCTGGAAGGGAATATCCTGACGTACCATCACTGCTACTCCTCAATGAGGTCCATTATCAAAGGTCCCATAATGGGCTTGAACTTGGAATCCTCTCGGGGAAATTGGACGATTTTCCCTGGTCATACTCTCTTGTGGGCATACACAAACTGGATTACATGAAGCTATCAGATGTTGCAGTTCTTCCCATTTTGTATGAATTCCCTGACAGTTCCATTGAATTAGGGTATCCAGTTCTTCAGGCTGACAAACTACCTCAGGCTGTTTACTTGTGGAACTAGTTTCCACAGGCACACACACACACACACACACACACACACACACACACACACACACACACACACACACACACTGTCGCCTGATGTCAGTGACATGGTCTTGACGGGAGGAGGTAATGAAAAGGATTGGCTTGTGGGTTTATTATGGAAGGTATATGTGAGACCTCAAAGAGAACCCCTTTGTCCCCGGGGTCGAGGACGTGGTGGGGAAAAGCTAGACCCTGTGTGGCTTCATATGTCTGCCATCTCTCTCTCTCTCTTGCCTGACGAGACGTCTCCTTTTATAGAACAGGTTCCCTCCAGGTAGGTGCTTGCTTCCGCAAGTGTCAGAGTGAAAGCAGTGAGGACATGATGATAATACTTGTCTAGAATTTTATGAATGACTATGTCAAAGGTCTTTGCAAAATCGTGTGTGTGTGTGTGTGTGTGTATGTGTGTGTGTGTGTGTGTGTGTGTGTGTGTGTGTGTGTGTGTGTGTGGCTGTTGGTAGAGGTATGTGTAAGCATATGTATGTACATAGTTATAAATATGCACACACACATGCACACGCGTATACATAACCTTAGGCCTTAGGCCCGCTTAGATGAGTCAAAGGTACTTTTTTATTTTAAAGTCCAATTTCAGTTTTAGTGACAAAACAAAATCATTCATTAATTGTGGCTGCCACAATCCTTTACGCGTTAACTGATTGCTCTGTTACCGAGGTACACTCATCATTTCATATATTAGAGCATGAAACACACACACACACACACACACACACACACACACACTATAAGTATGTATAAATAGCTCCCACGTGGCTGGCTCTCACGTGGCATGCCCACGCTGGCCCAAGCCAGCCGGCGGTCCCAGGTGGCGTGCCCCACGCCACCCACCAGTATAAAAGGCCAGGATGACCCAGGTCAGATAGAGTCACTACAGAGAGTTCCTGCCGAAAGCCTGTAAGGTCAAGGCTGGCTGCTGAGCCAGCCGTCCGCCCTCCTCCGGGCTGACCACATACCCAGCACTAAGCCTTACCAAGACTTGTATCCATGTTACATTACTGTATAGTGTAATATAGATGTGTTTACGCGCTCTTCTCAATATAGAGAGCCATAACAGTCTGGTGGCAGAGTGAGAGTTGCGTCCTTTCGGCTCACAACATGGAAGCACAGTCTCCAAAATCCGCTCGACCATCTTCAATATCTTCAGAACCTGTTCTGAGTACATATTTGGGCCATTTTTCCTTTCTTTTATCTTCCCCTAAATGTGTTAAGCCGTATGTGCAGTTACGCTCACGCTGGTTTTGTTAGGTTAAAGTGCTGATTGACAGCAAATGGTACGCTCTCCATTCTTCTGACCTCAGATCACATTACTGTGTGATCACAGTATGGGTTCAGCCAATATGAATATCGTTCATTTATTACGTATTTGTTTAATTTTTCTCGTGATTAGAGAGTATATTGTTTCAATTGCAACGAATTTAGCGCATTCATGATTTTACTGTTTTCATAAACATCATATCATTATTCTTTTCTCACTACCCATTTCCCGTCTTGACCTGACCTCCTAGAGAAACCTATTAGTCACATCTGCTTGGGACAGCTGTGTGATCTGACCCCACTTTCACT
>NC_061833.1:11575542-11578042 GCF_019202785.1 Penaeus chinensis
AGATGAAGCTCCTGCTGCATGTTAGCAATCCTTGTGGACATTGGGCATCCTAGAATGCAGCGCATTGCCTTATTCTGAAATTTTTCTAGGGGATCTAGCGTTGTCTTGGAGAGTTGACTAGGAGTTGGAGATAGATAATCAACTACTGAACGGATAAAAGCTGTATAAATATTTCTGGCCACAGGAATGGAGACCCCAGCAGTATTGTTGGTTAACCAGCGAAGGGGTTCAAGGCGCCGTTGTAGCAGTGTCAGTAATTCTTCGACAATGGGATGGACATGTTGACGTGCTGGTGTGGTGGGAAGGACTCGAACTGGAGCACCCAAGTAAAGATACTGTGTGCAGAATGGTATAATGCTGGGGCCCACTAGAAGTTCAGGTAGTGTTCGTGGGTTTTGTAGAGAAAAGATCCTACTTTTTTCAGGAGAGATGATGAGGCCACATGAAGAGATTGATTCATAAAATAGATGAAGTAAGCGCTGTAGATCTTCTGGTGAGTTGGAGTGAATGCAGATGTCGTCAGCATAGCACGTAATTGTTGTCCCTGGGATGTCAGGTAGCTGGGATATGAGGCGGTGCATAAGGATATTGAAAAGAAATGGGCTAAAGACACCTCCCTGTGGAGTCCCAAGGCCAAAGCACTTACGTGTGCTGCAGACACCTTTAAAGAGATCATAGGATGATCTGTTGCTTAAGTACCCTCGTATCCATCGCAAGAGATTGCCACTAACACCAAAGTCCACAAGCTGGTCGAGGATCACATCTGGATTTGCAATGTCAAAGGCACTTTTCAGGTCAATGAATGTGACAAGACTTGTAGAGGAGAGGCGAGTGTAAAGCTCCAATTGACAATGGTGTGTGCTGCGTTGTGGCAGGAATCCATATAACCTGGATGATAGTTTGTCCTGAAGGCGATACATAAGGCAATATAAGAGGATACACTCCAGCACTTTATAGAAGCATGATGTAAGGGATATTGGTCTAAACTTGTCAGTGCCTGGCTTAGGAACAGGTACAATGAGGCTCTTCGTCCAACCTTGAGGCACATATCCATGTTGGAGGCAAAGGTTGTAAAGCTGTAGTAGGGGATCACCGGTGACCTTCAGGAGGAGGCACAAGACGGAGTATGTGATGCCCTACCGCTAGCAAGAGCACGACAAAGTTCATCCTTTGTTATTGGTATGTCTTCTTCCACATCTTTCCTTAGCAGGGCTGCTGACAGGTGTAAAGCACAACGGGTTTTCAGAGAGAGCAGCTCTTGTATATGTGAAGGAAGGCTATGAACACTGGATTGCTGTGACCAGGTCTCAACAAGATCTTGGGCATATTTAACTGAACTGTGATGGAGTGCACTTGAGGTCTTTTTCTTTACCACCTTCTTGATGAGTTGCCACATGGACCCTATGCTTGTCTGATGATTGATGGTATTGGTGAAATCATGTCAGGCATCACGATACACACACTGTTGTAAGGCAACAAGAGCACTACTGGATGTCTGGTACTGCTGTAAGTTGTCTGGGGTTGGATCCCTCTGATAGACATGGTTATCCTCTATGGCCTTTCTCTCTGCTGCCTTGATGCATCTATCAAGCGTCCACTCATGAGCCCCAGGCTGGCACTTGATGTTTGTCTTGCGAACATAGTGGCTATAAAAATCATGTGTTAAAGAAACAAGAGAGGAGTATAACTTCTCAGGAGAAGTGACATCAAGCTTGAAGATGAGAGCAGACATGTAGGAGATATAGCTAGGACAGTACTTTGGGGGAATACTGATCCGGGTACATTGATAGGCAGACGAATTCACAGAAGGAATCGATTATTGAAGGTTGAGGGCAAGTTGATCAGAGAAAAGAGCAGGTACAGATGAGCACCGTAGGTGAGTATGTGGTCGAGGGTGCCTCCTCGAGCATGTGTGGCACCTCCTGTATCCCAGCGAGTTAGATGGTTAGGCTGCATGAATTTCATGAGTCGTGTGCCGCTATAGTTGACAGTGTTGGAACGTCCACCTAAAGCAGGGTGTCGAGCATTAAAATCACCCATATAGACTATGCTGTGGTTCATGGGAGAAGGCAGAGCATCAATATTTATCCTTCCTGGAGCAGAATAGATGTTGCAGAGACGAATCTTTCCTTCTTCCAGCTTAACCTCCAAGAGTAGAAAAGTGGTACTGTCATCAGAAGAAGAACGGAGTAGTCGGTGCTGAACAGAGGAATGGATGTAAGTGATGAGCCCATTCCTAACAGGATGAACATAAGAAATATAACCACTGAGGGAGGGTGCTACAGTTCCTAAAGCATGTCCAACAAAAGCATTTTGTATGAAGATGACATTTGGCTGGAGATGTTATGCCGCAAGCATTCCAAGAGAGGATATGAAGGTGTATGCTACTAGTGAACATTACTCTTATGTATGCGTGAGCCAGATGAGGTGGAAGATGCGGGTATATTATTGCTTCGATACGAGCCACGAGTGACAGATCCCACTGTGGGAGTGGTGATTG
>NC_061833.1:11598042-11600542 GCF_019202785.1 Penaeus chinensis
AATAATAATAATGATAATAATAATAATAATAATAATAATAATAATAATAATAATACGGACTCGTTGCAAGACACAAATGAAATCCAGTTTCTTGCAAACGCATCGTTAGAAAAACTGCCAGTATCACTAACAATTATATAAAACTCATGAATGTTTAATCATTGGGGTCCGGAGATTTACAGTAATCAAGGCCAAGTACCAGTGAATTCAACATGCCTTCGTGATGAAAATATATACAAAATGCTTAAATGTTGTTAATTCAACCACTGGCCTGTGCAGCTGGTAAAAATCTTGTTTGTTTTGTTTACGAAAGCAGAACAAAATTCGAAACCAACATATTTGCTGTGTTTTGTGAGGCAGCATTTGGCAATTCAATGCAAATAGCAACTGGTGTTTGAATTTTTCGTAGGCTTTTCTATGAACATATTTCAGTTCTACTATACAGTAGTTGTTCTTGTAAATAATACTTCAGTGTGCTCTTTTCTTTCGTGTATTTTGCTTGGGGGAAGAAGCATTTTGAAATATTCGGAGCTATTCGTATGGTAGAAATTACTTTCTGCCTTCAGTAGCTCTTGTGCAAGACTTGAGATTAGTCGTGTTGCTTTAGTTGTTCTTAATATTGTGATCAAGACAAATTGAGTATTTGTATTCGGTAAATTTTAGTCTTACGCCTTCCTTGCTTGGCTTAACTTTGGCTGGAGGATTTTATTAACACTTATTTTTCTATAAAACAAAATTAAGCTAACCAAATAAGGGCCGGCGAGGACAGTTGTATGAAATTCCATGAAACGCCATGATGCATTTTAAAATGAGTAGTTATGGGATGACGTTTATAGTTATGAGAAAAAGGTTTTGCTGCAGAAAAAACACAATATGAACATTTTAACCCTCCCAAAAATGTCTAAGCCGTGTCGAATAGTAGGATCAATAAGGAAATGTATGGGACATTTTTGGATTCTAATCAGGAAGAGGTCTGTAATCATCATACTACACACACACGCGCATATACATGTGTGTGTGTATGTGTGTGTGCGTGTGTGTGTGTGCGTGAGCACACACACACACACATATATATATATTGCCTCTTTCACTCTTTCTTCCCCCCCCCCCCCCTCTCTCTCTCTCACTATATATAACTCCAGTCCATCCAAGTCAATCCAAGCTGTTGTACGAGAATGCAAACAAACGCATAGTGCAGCTTCTACTGTTCACTGGAAGCGAGCTGTGCCAGGTATAAGAGTAGGCCCTTGTGCCAGGCGGGGGCAAAGAACCAGCCCCTCCCTGGTCTTAACCCAGTCGGACCGAAGATCAGTAGATACGAGGAGAGGTCAGAAAGTTTGGAGCCTGTCATAGTTTGAGTTGCCGCATATTTTCAGCTCATGTTAACTTTTTCAACATAATCCCCTCCTAAGTTGATACACTTATCCCATCTCTTCTACAGATCTTCTAGGCCCTGCCTGTGGAAGCCAACATTCTGAGTGTCAAACCCCTTCACTGCCATCCTCAGTACATTATCATCAAAACTCATCCCACGTAGATGCTTTTTCAAATCTGAGAATAGGTGGTAGTCACTTAGCGTTACGTGAATGGACAGGGTCACCATTACGAATTTTGCCTCGGCACTTCCCTTTGATGGCGCAGTAAGTCTGCATAATAATCACCATCTGTTGTCTTCCAGTTGGTAGGTAGTTAAGGAGGATCTCTCCCCTGCTATCCCAAAAAACAGTGGCCATGACCTTCTTGGTGGACCTGGACACCTTGAAAGTCTTGAGGGTCCAGATTGCACCTGGTTAACAGAGCAGGACAAAGGGCCAATCGATTCTGCTTAATTTCAACTGTCAGCATTTTAGGGATCCACTTGCACAAACATTATTCATATGCAACGTTCATGGATTGATCCAACTGAGATCTGGTTCCTACTCTATCTTATCAATAGAAATTCGCCAGTTTTCCACAAGTTCATGATCTTTATCAATATTTGTCTATGCGGTCGCTGTTGAATGTCTGCCACTGTCCTTCAATGACTCTCCCGGCTTTGAAATCTTTCACCCAGTGTTTGACTGTTGCATATGAAGGAGCATAATCCCTTTATACTGCACACATTTTCGAATTTCTAAATCAGTTTCCACCGAGTCCCCACGGGACTTTACTTCACTAACTTCACTATCTTTAGTGGATCGTTTGGCATGGTTAGTTTAGTACTGGCCCTCCGGTTTCATACCTGGAGCGAACTTGGTCCGAGGCTTGGTCAGGGAGGATTGATATATATCTATATCAATGTGGCATTGCATTATTCCGTTTTTCATGTATATACCTCAGTACATCTGATTTCGGTTTCAAATTTCTAAATTAATTTCCACCGAGGGCCCACAAAGAGTAAAACATCGATATTATTACTCATGTATGAGTAGATAGGTAATGTCTATGAAGCTAGTTAGATCCTAGATGCACACTCCTTTTAGTGGGTCGTGTGGCATGGTTGGTTTAGTACTGGCCCTCT